>NW_019385396.1:251900-260722 GCF_000671375.1 Centruroides sculpturatus
TATTTTATTTTATATTAATTTAATTAATTAAGGGGGGTCGGAAATCGCAATTAAAATTTCAATTTTTTAAAAACATTTAAAAATATACGATTAATTCACCTTCACCCTACTTTAAACCCTTGTCCTCCCGAGACGTTTATGAGAATGCCCCGGGAAATCCGACTCCAGCTGTGTTCAAGGTCACCCAGCTGTGTAAACAATAACTCATCGGTGTTATATTTCACAGAAAGACGAGACAAAGGAAAATAAAGTTTGAAGCTTTTTCTTCAAAATTAACGCATTTTTTTCGTTTTTTTTCAGTTTAAAGTATTTTTTATGTTTAATTAAACATTAGCATTAAAAATTACGGTGTACGCTCCGGCGTATTTTTACGCCGGTGGTAAAGAAAGGGTTAATCTTGAAAATGGATTTAGATAGATTAAACATATGAACATAAGACCAGATATGGAAACCTTAGGAGCGGGAAGCCCCAATTAACTATATGCAAACTTCCAATGCAAACCGAAAGTCACATTATTCCAATCCAAAAAGTTTCCCTTGAAAGGTGTTAGACCAGACATGACTTATTGTTAAAGGGAAAGTATAACATACAGGGGAAAGACGCTACTAATAAAATGAGGTGAAAAGCATATGCAATGGTGCCTCGTATAATGTACGCCTCGAATAACGGACACTGCGAACAATGGACTTTCTGTTTGGCCATTACGTGACTCTAGCAACAGACTTTCTGCGAACAAGTGCGAATAATGTTTCCACTCTTTTGCCATTGCCAATGACAATCTGCTATTTTTAGAATATATTATTATTATTAGAATATATTATTAGTATATCTGAAGTACAGAGCTCCCGTTGGGCTTGCTCCCTTGTTTATTACATACATCACTTCAGAGCAGGATATTCAAGTGTTGTGCAAATCATTGCTTCTAAAAAAACAGAAAGGTGATTTCAATTCAAACAAAGCAAGAAATCATCAGAAGGAGTGAAAGTTGACAAAAACTTCCTTGTCAAATGGAGAGAGGTTCAGGAGTTTACCAACACTCATCATCCAAACAGAGCTGAGACCAACAGGATCAATGATTTCTACAATGACACCCTTGCCCGTCATTTCCGACAGATGTTGAAAAAGATAGAGAAACAGACCACCTTGGACATGTTTTTCAAGAAGCCAGCTGCCAAAAAACAAAGGATGGAACAAGAGGAGTTAACCCTGCAAGCTCTGGTAGCCTCTCCTGAATCTGACTCCGATTAAAAAGCAATAAAAAGAGACCTGCTGCAATGTGTAAAAAGTGTGTATCTATATGAATGTGTGAAGAAAGTGTTCCTCCACCTCCTCCTCACATCTGACTAATGGGCATAATTGGTGACTGCTCCATTTTCATTTTTTTATGGTACAGTATAGTTATTTTACGCTGCGGAACGAGTTATATGTTTTAACATGTATTTCTATGGGAAAATGTGTTTCATATAACGGACTTTTCACTTAACAGACGTGCACCTGAAACGGATTAAGTATGTTATACGAGGCATCACTGTATTTTAAATTAAATAAATTAAAATATAATTAAGAATGCAGCCTGGCATTGTGACAATGTCATAAATAACTGCTCATTATTAAGGTATATTTCTGATTTCATTCTAGATTTTCTTATATCCAACTGGTGATAATGTCTCCTATGCAGTCTAAGTCAAGTTTGAAAAAACCAAAATTCAAATATTCTGAGTCTACAATGAATGAAGCTCTCATTGCAGTACAAAATAAGATGTCACACAATCAGTAGGACTTTCAATGTTCCTCAATCCACTCTGATGTATAAATCATCTGGGGAAAATCCAATTGAAAGAAAAATGGGGCCAACCATTTGGAGTTATGTTACAAGTTCAGATTTAAAAATGACACTTCATGATAGCTGCAATAAAATCTGTTTTCGTGATCTTTTAGAAGAAATGAAAGCTAAAAATCATATTTTCTCAGAATAAACCAGTCTTCAAATTGGCATATCGGTGTTAACAGAGCTTTCAACTGTGAAGAATACTAAAAAACATTATATTGGACTCATAATTAGTATAGAAAATGAACCTGGTGTAAAATTTGTGAGAAAAGGCCAAGGAACCCGTGTATTTGTATGACCTGATTGTGACAATATTTTAGTGGTTCAGAAATTTTCTTCTGAACCACTGAAATATCATCACAAAAATATTATTAAAATGTTAGATGAACTAAATCTGGGGTATAGAGAATTAATTTTCAATGTTTACTTCTCTGGAAATAATATTAACTAAGCAAGTCCAAGTAAGCCTACAGTTTTCTCTAGTTTGTTAATTTTCTATCTCTACTTATTTGTAATAATGTCAAGTCAAAAGCTCAATATTCTTATTATAATTTTAAAAATATATCTTTCTCTCCATGTTCTACAGAAAAGTTTTAAATTTAAGTTGAAGCCATAATACATCTCAATTCATTAAAATATTTTTTTAATTGAAAATCTTGTTGTTTAACACATCTGTGTGATGTGAACTGTGTCAATTAATGGGATATTAGAATAAAGACTAGAAATAAATACAGTAATACCCCGAACTTATGCGATAGGTGGGACCGAGCAATAACCGCGTAAGTCGAATTCGCGTAAGTCAGGGTATAATTTCGCAATTTGTGTAAAATCCAAATTGGATGTATGTAAGCTAATAAATGTTCTCGTTAATCTTATCTTGTCTTTTGATTCGTTCACGGTTACAAGAAATCACCACATAGAGTCTCTCAAGTCTCTGTAGATATAACAAACACAGAAATAAATAANTAGCCAAAGATTGAAGCACCACAGCACTGGCGAAAATTTAAATTTGCCGACTGGAATTCTTTCGGATGATTGACTTTCGGAAAATCGACGCTCTACTGTAATAATAATCAAATTTAAAGTTAATTATACTTATAAGTTAATTAACTTATAAGTTGTCGGAATACATTTGTATTTATTAACTTTAAATTTGCTTATTATGTTCTATCAGGAAACCATTATGTTCTATCAGAAAATAAATATATTTATTTATTTCCTGATAGAACATAATGGTTTTGAAGTCGATGGTTCTAGTCCAGGAGTCACTAAACTATGGTCTGCCACTGCACTGTGCTACAAATGAATATAATTATTTATATGGAAATATCATAGATTGTAGATAAACTTACACTTATTTTAATTTTTTCTACATAGTGAGTAAAAATGCCAAAATTGGTCCAATCTGATTTTTGCATCTGAAAGTAATATATTTTTTAGGAAAATCAGTGAAATAAAAAATTCAACAACTTCTTGCAACTTTAAATATCAGAGCACTTTTTGTATAAGTATCTGCAATGAAGTTTCTAAGAAAAGTGATTATTACAAGCTTGCTGCAGTGATCATGTTTGTGAATTGGTAAATAAATATGTTGATTGTCTTTATCTTTTGTGTATTCAGTATACTGTATTGAACAAAATGGTTATGCAGTCCACACTCATCATTCTCTCAGTTATGTGGCCCATGTGAAAAAAGTTTGGTGAGCCCTGGTCTAGTCCAAAAGATTAAGCTGTTCTGAGGAACCATTCTGCACTCAGTACAATTCCAACAGTTCTAGAAGTAGAACTCAAATTCCCACCTAGAGTTAATGCTGAAGACTATATTTTTTTCATAATTGATATGGTAGTAATTCACAGGTGGAAAGAGGCAAAAATAGTTTAAAAAATGGAGAAGAATATATCAAATTGGCAGAAAATAACTGGATTTTCAAATAAAATCTGGAAAACAATTATACATAACAACTAATAATTTGCTAAATGCCTGGAAATGAATGATTGAAAAAAAGAATAAGAAATTTCGAATATAGACGGGTGGAATAGAAGTGCTGTAGAGCAGTGGTCCCCAACCGCTGGGCTGCGGACCAGTACCGGTCCGTGGATCAAATGGTACCGGGCCACCCAAAGAACATTAAATTATTTCCATTTTATTTACTATGGTGTATTTGGTTTGTGTGAATTTTAATAGACAACAGAACAACAGAATAAACTGGATATAAGAAACACACTTTGGGTGTCATTGTCTCCTATTATCCCCAGACGGAACTGTCTCGTTGCAAAGAAACAAGCTCAGGGTTCTCATTGATTTAGCGTTCTAATGAGTTAAAATGTTAAATCACATTATATTCATTGTTTGGTGTAACTGTATTTTATTTTGAAGGCATGTTTAAATACAGTTAAATTAAAATTATTAAATTAAATTGATCTAAAATATGAACAATCAACATCCCCCCCTCAGTGGGCCGCGGTAAAGTTATCAAACATTGACCGGTCCGCGGCGATAAAAAGGTTGAGGACCGCTGCTGTAGAGGGTCTAAAAATAAAGTTATTTGAAAATGAATGTTAATGTTTCACACAAGTAAAACCCACAAACATTTAATTAAAGAATATTTTTAGTATATTTTCACACTGTATATTCATATTATCAATGTTACTAATATAAAATTATGTTGACCTGTGTTGAAGACTATGATAATTAAGCTTTATATCAGTAAATCATACTTTGTGAAAATTTAGCTAGTCCATAATTTCTAATATATTCCTGCTGCTAGAGTTCATTCTCTCTATAACTCTCTCTTCACCAGCATAACTGAATAACTGATGAAATATTTTTTTTAATTTAGTACTGGTTAAAACATCAGGCTTCATATGTATATACATAACATTTAAAAATGTTGCAATTCATATGGTCATACAGCCTATAATTTTTTCCATAAGATATTTTCTAAAAAATATCTTATGGAAACAATAAAATAAAACAAACTGATTTTTCCAGCCTTTCTTTATATTTTATACAGATCCTACATTTACAAGAAATTGCATAAGTCTGTACAACAAATATAAACATCTTAAACCTGATAGTTATATATTAAAGCAGCAATATAGCCCAATATAGGGTAACAGCACCAGTGTTTGACAGACCCAGCAACTGATAAATACCACTAAAATTCCTAATAAACAATGCTTTAAATTTAATTTAAGACAGCTAATATAGTCTAGTGTTATTTTTTTACTACTACTAAGTGATTTGATGTAGTTCAGTTTTTGAACACTAGAAAGAGAGAGGTGGTAGAAGACATATATGGCTTGTGTGTGAAGCTAGAAGACCTTAATTTTGGTTAATTAGAAAATCCATTTATATCTAATTGGTGTTAAGTGTTTCTAATAATGTTTTCCTTTATTTCCACAATTTAACACTTACCATGCTACGAACCTAAAATTATGTTTTCCGCATTCCTTCACAAAAAATGAAAAACATATTACATTTTACGATATATAATGTTATCTCTAGTTTTAAAACGTATTGTTACATGTGCAGCAAAATGTGAAAGAATTATTTGTGTTTATTAGCTCATATTTTGACCATCAGAGGCATATTTGTTTCAGAAATTCAAACAAAGAGTTTGTTGTTAAGGTCACTTGAATAGTTCTATTTGGAGTTCAGTTGTTATTACTTTGACTTTTTTATTTTGTTTATTTGACTACTTTTTCTCATAAAGTATTAAATATTGCTCATAGACATAACGAAGAGGATATTTCTCAATTTATTAACGAAGAATTAGACAAATATAGTGATGAT
This sequence comes from Centruroides sculpturatus, assembly GCF_000671375.1. Classification (NCBI taxonomy): domain Eukaryota; kingdom Metazoa; phylum Arthropoda; class Arachnida; order Scorpiones; family Buthidae; genus Centruroides; species Centruroides sculpturatus. The sequence goes on from NW_019385396.1 coordinate 257,525, forward strand.
GATACTGATATAAGTGATGACAGTGATAGTGATTACATTTTAGGCTCATCTGGAAGTGAAGAAAGTACAGGCAAGCCATATAATTTTATTTTCTTTGTAGATATAATATCACATGCTTTATAAACTATATATTTTTATATTATTTGATCAAGAGTCAGATTCGTGTATGTATGGCATTATAAGTTCCATCCCCTCTACATCTGTTTTACCATCACATCCATGAAAGAGAGCTACGGTGAGTGCACAATCTACTAGTGATATGGACTGGAAAAACGTGGACTAGGAACCAAATATTACTGTGTACACTGGTGATCATGATCTTCAGGAGAATATCAGCCTTGATCAAACTAGTGACCCTATTAAATTTTTTAATCATTATGTTGATCAAGAGCTCATTTCAAATATGAAAGAGTGAACAAACATGTATGCAAGGCAGAAAATTATAGCTCTTAGATCTAAAAATGCTCCAAGCACCAATTCCAGATTTAAATTGTGGAAAACTCTGACTTTGGCAGAAACAAAAAAATTTATTGCAATTATACTCCATATGGGCATCAATGAAAAGCCTGATTTGATAAGCCATTGGAGTGAAGACCCAATAATAAGTTGTAATTTTTGTCCTAATATAATGTCAAAGGACAGATTTTTGAATATTTTGACCACATTTCACCTGAATGACAATTCTACACAGAAAAAGAAAGGAGAAGAAGGCTTTGATGCTTTATACAAAGTGATGCCTCTAATGCAGCGGTGCCCAACCTTTTTATCACCGCGGACCGGTCAACGTTTGATATTTTACCGCGGCCCACTGAGAGGGGACGTTGATTGTTTATATTTTAGATTGATTTAATTTAATTGTTTTTAAACATGCCTTCAAAATAAAATATAGTTACACTAAAAATGAACGTTAAATCAATGAGAACCCTGAGCTTGTTTCTTTGCAACAAGACGGTTTCATCTGGGGGTAATAGGAGACAATGACACTCGAAGTGTGTTTCTTATGTCCAGTTTATTCCGTTGTTCCGTCGTCCATTAAAAGTCGCACAAAACCGAGAGAAATACACCATAGTAAATAAAATGGAAATACCAGTAATTTAATGTTCCTTGGGCGGCCCGGTACCATTTGATCCACGGACCAGTACCGGTCCGCAGCCCGGGGGTTGGGGACCACTGCTCTAATGGATAATATAATAAACAAATTTCAAGAAACATATTATCCTGAAGAGGCTCTGAAAATTGATGAATGTATGTGTCCGCTTAGGGGTTGTGTCAGTTTCAAAGTTTACATGGCAAAGAAACCAAATAAATATGGAATAATCGGCAGAGCTGCTTCTGTAGTAAAAATATTAGTCGATCCACTATCAAATAAGGGTTATACAGTATACGTTGATCGGTTTTATACCACTTGCAGAATATTTGAGTGAAGTAGATACTGGAATAGTAGGAACAGTAATGAAAACTAGGAAAGGTCTGCCAACAGCGCTAAAAGTAGTGATATTGAAAAAAGGAGAGCAAATATTTTGCCGTAAAAATAACATATTAGCTGTACGATGGAAAGACAAGATATATATAAGTACAAGACACGCTGCAGACATGCATCAAGTTCAAAGTAAAGGGCAAAATAATTTGAAAGAAAAATCAGTCGCTGTTATTGACTGTAACAATCAAAAAGCAGGAGTTGATCTAGTCGACCAGAGGCTGTCATATAGTGCTTTTTCACATAAAACTGAAATGGTGGAAAAAAAATAACTTTTCATCTACTAATAATGTGTGTAAAAATGCATACATTTTGCATAATACAATAATGACTAAAAAGATAACAACTGTTAAATTTATACAAGATATATGTTCTGCTTTAGTGTTAATTCCAGGAGAAAATATCAACAATAATGCTATTGGAAATAAAAAAAATTGCAAGATTGTCGAAAAAAACACTTTTTAGAGAAAGTGAAGATATCAGAAGGACCAAAAAAAGTCCAAAGAAGATGCATTGTTTGCAGTGATAAGCAGAAGTACTTAACAAGAAAAACAGCCAGAAAAGACACTTCATATCAGTGTGGACTGTGGACTGTGTGTAACCCTGTTTTAAATTGTATCATACACTACTACATTATGAAAAATAAATTAGAAATGTTTTCTTAATAAATAAGACATGTAGTATAAGCATTATGGTGTTTTTCAATTTTTTTCATATTACATCTATTAGCAAAACATGCCCAAATAAAATTGCAATGCAATTTATTAAAATATTGCACACATACATCAAAATTGAGTGTAACATAGAGAAATGTTCAACAAATCAGAATCTGTTTTCACTTTTTACCTAGCTTCAGTGGAACATTTTCTATCTTCAGTAGAAAATATAGTAAAATTACAATTAGCCAGCACACAGGTAAGGAACTAGATCAACTGGACCAGCACAGTAAGTGTGAAGCAGTGAAAAATTATTAAAAAATACTGCCTAAAGCTACAAATAACTATTTAAGGAAATAACATGTAGTGTCAATTAGTAGTTTCAATATCTGTTATCACACCAGTGTTTGACTAGATGTCACACACTGGATAAACTATGTCAATTACTGGCTTTTTTATTGGGTGACAATTTGAAAAAATTGTAGACCTATAAATTCCCACTGCCACCTGTTTCTGTCTTTCCTTAACCCTTTAAAATCAACATCCCGAAAAACCTCGGGCAAGTTCCATAGAGTTTCATAAAACTCGGTACTTTCGGCCCTTTCCCAAAATTTTTTTTTTTGAATTTTTAAAATGTTTTTTAGGTCCCCAAATTTTTTCAGAATTTTTTGTCCGCGCGAAAAAATTTTATCGCGATTTTAATGAGCCTTTGTTAAGGCTCAATTGTTTTTCAATGGGAGTTTTTTATCAAATTTATTTCATGGTTCCTAAGTTGTAGCGCACGGATTTTTTTTCGGTAAAGTTATTAAAAGCTGCTTTTTGATGTCAAAAACGACCTCCGATAGTTTTTTAATTTTTTTAATTAATATATTTTCTTTTATATTAATTTAATTAATTAGGGGGGGTCGGAAATCGCAATTAAAATTTTAATTTTTTAAAAACATTTAAAAATATACGATTAATTCACCTTCACCCTACTTTAAACCCTTGTCCTCCCGAGACGTTTATGAGAATGCCCCGGGAAATCCGACTCCAGCTGTGTTCAAGGTCACCCAGCTGTGTAAA
>NW_019385396.1:263445-289454 GCF_000671375.1 Centruroides sculpturatus
TATCGTTAAAAATTATTTTTTTATTTCGTACAAACAAAATAAATATATTGAAAAATATAAAAACAATAAAAAATTATACTTCAGAAGTTAATTTAGTATCAAAAACGTAAAATATTTGAGTGGCCGAAGACATAGCCAAAGATTATAGTGCCACAGCACTGGCGAAAATTTAAATTTGTCGACTGGAATTCTTTCGGATAACTGATGTTTCAGATAACCGACCTTCGGATAAACGACGCTCTACTCTATTTTCTTTCCCTTCACCACAGTAATTAGTTGCAGCTGTTACCACCAAATATATGGAAAAATAAAAATCAAGTTTAAGTCATTTTATTTGACTTTACATCTGTCCGCCACAAATATTGAAGTCATAATATCACTAGAAAACTGTTGAAAGCACATAAAATCATGTTACTGTACAATAAGTAAGAATAAAAGTATATAAAATCATATTAAAATACATACATTTACAGTAAATGTTAATATAATCATCATAAATATAAATCCTAGAAAATGAAATATAAAAACGTCTATGACTTTGTGTTACCATCTTATTTAGCTGTCTTTAAGAGCTCAATATTGGTGTTTTCCACAGTAGTTCCAACATCTACCATTTTGCACCATCATCAGCTTCACTCTTGATTCCCACAAAATTGAAATCCAGTTTAGTTTACACATATGCACAGTATACATCTGCATATGTATACTCTCTCATTCTCATTCATTTGTGACTTTATATTTTGCCCCAATGGCTCATAAAAAAATTCCTAGTGCAAATGATAAGCATCATGCTATAACACTGGATGATAAACTGGCTATGATAAAACACCATTAAAAATGTGAAAAGGTTATATCAATTGATCGATTTTTTGGAATGAGTCGGACAACTGTATTGACACATTAAGAATAAGATTTTGGCACATATCAAATCTGATGCCCCAGGGATGAAGAATACTGTTATCAAAAAGAAAAGAGGAAAAATCTTTGAAGAGATGGAACAACTTCTTTCTATTTGGATTGATAGGTTGAATCATCAGCGTGCTGCTATTAGTCAAGAAATCATTCAAGTGAAAGCATTGTCTTTGTTTGAGGACCTGAACAAAAAATACCCAGATGAGAAAGATATAGAGTCAAGGCAAATTTATGAGATTTAAAGAACAAAGAAATTATCACTGTATTAAGAAGCAAGGTGAAAATGCATCAGCTGACAAACAAACAGCAGCTGATTTTCCTAAAGCATTGGCTAAGATCATCAAAGAAAATAGGTTTCTTCCTGAACAGATTTTTAATTAAAATTGGCGAAACCGGATTATAATGGAAAAAATTGTCAGACCTTTCATTTCCAAAGAAGAAAAATGAATTTCAGGCTACAAGATCTCAAAAGAACGTGTCACTGTTAAGTTAGGAGGTAATTGTGCTGGAGATTTTAAATTAAAACCATTGCTGGTATATCATGCACACAACCCCATGTCCTGAAGAACGTAATCAAGACATCTCTTCCTGTTATATGGATGGCTAATCCAAAAGCATGGGTGACTGTTGTTATTTTTGAAGATTGGTTCTTTAACCATTTTATCCCGGCAGCAGAAAATTATTGCAAGAAGGGGATTCCTTTTAAGATATCATTAATAATTGATAATGCTCCTGGCCACTCACAAAACATTATAAATTTTCACCCTTATGTTACTGTTGTGTAACCTCCCTCCGAACACATCTCTTATACATACAATGGATCAGGGAGTCATTGCAATCTTCAAGCATTACTATATGAAGTATACTTTGCAGCAAGCAGTAGCTGCAACTGATCTTGATGAGTCCTGCACACTTCATGACTTTTGGAAGGAATATGACATATATAAGACAGTACAGAACATAGCAGTGGCATGGAATGATGTTCAGAACACAGCTATGAATGGTGTGTGGAAAAAAACTATGCCTACAATTCATGAATGATTTCAAGGGGTTTGATAATGTTAAAATCAACAAAACAGTGTTGACTATAAACAAAAAGCTAGAAATAGATTTGGAAAAGGATTTCATAGATTTATTTGAAAAAGACAAGCAGCTCCTAACAAATGAGGATTTGATACAGTTCAACAAGCAGAAAGAAAAGAAGTTGAACCTGAGCCACGTCACTTTCCCCTAGAGAAAATGCAGGAAGCATTTGCTTTTATTGAAAAAAGACTTCAAATCTTCGAGGATATGAACCCAAATGGTCAACGCTTTTCAAAAGTTCTGCACGCTTGTCACAAAGCTTTTGCTCCTTATCATGTAATCCTTGAAGAAAAGAAGAACACAGTTCAAAGAACTCTCAACTAGTTTCTTATTAAAAAGTGTATTGAACAACAACAGCCAGAATCAGCTGTTGATGCCGACGATCCACAACCATCTATGTCCATGATGTATATAAACAAACTGAATGTAAATATTGGTAAATTTAACATAAATTAGTTTATTTCTACTATTGCAAAATAATTTTAATAACTGTGTTATTTAACCTTACAAAATCATCTTATTTTATAATGTATTAGAGAAAACCACATTCACAAATAAAGAGTCCGCAATGTACTGTAAACATCACCAAATTGTAAACATGTACATTTACAAGTATACATGTATTCGTAAATTTAGATTTAGTTTTTAATATAGTACAGGAAAAACAGTAAATTTATTTGTTTGTAAGCTTAAAATACAGTAGAGCATCGATTATCCAACCCCCGATCAACCGTCACATTGGTTAACTGACTGCGTTCTGGTTGGCAAATTCAAATGTCCGCAAGTGATGTGACGCTACAATATTTGGCTATGTCTTGGCTACTTTAATATTATTTTTACGTGTTTTAGCTGGCAACACTGGATCGACCATGAAAGGGAGCCAGTATTTAAACAAGGTTTAATTTTCTAACTTTTAATGATACAATAGCAACAATTATTATTTTAAAAAATTTTTGTTAGGCTTAACATCGATGAAAATTCAACGCAAAGTAGGTTAATAGTGATATACTAATATACTAATTACATGGGATATACTAATATACTACAGTAGACCCCCCTATAAAGCGGTAGATACGTTCAACGTTATACAAATTTCGCGTTGTAGGAATCCTTAAATACATGAGCCAATCACAACCCGACACGTATGCAGTTTAGGGACTACGGCTGTTTGAAAGGTTTTCTTCCATAAAATTAATCGATTCTTGACTAATTTGACTCAACATTTCCAAAACACGTATAATTTTTTGGGAATAATCCGTATAAACTATGCTATAAACAAAAAATTGTAGGATTACTTACAGAGTGTGCACCGTTTGACGTCGCCATTGCTTAAGCTTGTTTTCGTCACGTAGTAGCGCACCAAACGGCGGCCACGATTTCTGATAAGTTATTTTTCTGTGAAAAATTCGTTGAACTTTGGAGACATCATTAATAGAAATAATTTTTATGGCTGTTGAATAAGAAATGTTTCTTTCACAAGAAATGTATAAAATTACAGTACTGTATTAGACTTACGGTACCTAATTTACATACTGTACAGATGATAGTAAACTCAACTTACTCGCCTAAACTCTCCTTAGCGTGGCACTGAACGGGGCGGAAAGTATATATATATATATAATTATAATAAAGTTAAAATAAATTAAGTTAATATTGTACAGACGATACTAAACTCAACTTACCCCTCTAAACTCTCCATAGCGTGTAAGTAGTTCGGCTGCTTGTCTACTATTGGTCCAGATTCGACCAATCCTGTCGTGACACGACTCAGCGATGACATTTTACTGTGTTTTACGCGTCCCTTTTAGCGTCTTTATACGAATACTGTCGCAATTTTTTCACCGCGTTATACTAATAATGTATTTTTTCATATTTTTCAGTTATCCAACCAACCCCAGTCCCCAATTGAGTCGGATAATCGATGCTCTACTGTAGATTCTTATTAACCATATATTATTAAAACTGCACTTATAAATAAAATATAGAACTGTGAATGGTTATTTGTGGTTTAGCCTAGTGACAAGTAAATTCAACTTAAGTCGCCTCTTTTGGAACAAATTAACGACATAAGGTGAGGTATACCTGTATAAATTTTCTAACTGTTGTACAGACTTATTCTAAACACAGTATACAAAATGTTTCATAAGTATTTTTGATAATTTTGATTAATTAAAAAAAATAAATAAATAAGAACTATAAAAACATTCAAATTTATGAATGTTTAAAAAAATTTATGAATAATATTTAGAGACAAAAAATTTTATATTTTGATATTGTAGTTTTTAAATCAAACTTAGCATAGCTATTTTCAAGTATCCATGAAAAATTATCAAAATTAATATAAGCCTGGAATGGTTTTAAATTCTGAAACAAGTTTAAACATGTTTGAAAATCCCATTCTAAGAAATGTGCAGTCACAAGCAATGTCAATTGAAAACACAACAGAGGCATCTTTTCACAAGTTATTGCATTACACATAACTATGAAGCTCATCCAATTGAAGAGTTGCTCATTAAGTCCTGAGTGAAAGACATTGTATCATGTATGTTAAATGAGCAGGCTGCTAAAAAAATAAATTCAGTATAATCATCAAATAATACTGTATAATTTTTAATATAGTTGCATAATATATTTTTAATATATAATATGAATATTTTTTCCTAACTTTTGATAATATAAAAGAAATATAAGTTAAAGACACTAATATTTTTATGTATCATTTAAACTACATTTTGATTTAGAGATGTATAAATCATAGTTAGAATACATTTTAAATAATAATTGATATATAACATAAAAAATTAATATAAAATTTTAATTAAAAACATTTATTAAAAAATAATTTCAAAAAATGCATTATAGTATGTATATGTGTATAAATAAATGTATTTATGATTAAATTAAAATACAAAAATATTTCTTGACATATTTAAATAATTAACTAATTAACCACAGTAGAAAAGAAATTCATATAAAAACTTAAGATAAACATATTTGAATTTCTTACATTGAAAAAATTACTATAAATGCTAAATGTATAATTGAACATATTATACTGTATATGACACATTTCAAAATCTACTAAAACTAAATTATTGAAATTTAAACAAATAATCTTACTCTATATGAAATGTCAAATTTTTATGCCTATTAGAAAAGTTATAATATACCAGTCAAAGACAATTTAAAAAAAAAAAGTTTTTTATTGTAACTTGACATTTGAAAATCATTCATTAAATTTAAAAATCTATATTAATAGAAGTGAGTTGAAATTAAAAGCTAAAAGTCATATCAAACTACCACTTAAATATTTTTTATTATGGTTAAAACTAATGAATAAAAACACAAATACTTTTTCAATAATATATGTCATCAAAAATTAGTGACAGCATTCTGAAACTAAACAACAAGCTTAATGAATGTATGTTTTATTGCTGCAAGTTATCATTACATATGTTATAATACAGATTCAATTTATTTCATTAACAGCAGATCATAGCAGACAGATTGGTTAAAACAGGCAAGAAATAAGGAATGATAAACAATCTAGATTATTTGACAAAACTTGAAATTAGATTAAACTCTTAATTTATTAAAGCAGTAAAATGGTACTCTGTACCACGGGCACCCCAAATGATATGAAAAAGTTCAAGTATTATTAATTTAAAAACAAAAATAATTTTAAATAACAAAAAATACAAGTACTTTTGCATTGTCACCCATCTTCAGATACCAATGATTTAGAAAATTAGAACAAAAGGATACAATTATGATAATCAAATCAAAAATAACTATTCCATGTATAAAAAGACTAGACTTTTTGTGTAATAGTACTTTATTTTAAAAGCTAAAATTACTTTAACAAATATTTGAATGTATTAACATTTATAATTTAACACAGAATGATATAAAATAATATAGAATTTTAAGAAATTTTAAAGTGTTCTTTAATATATCACTTTTATTAATAAATGTTTTTAAATCCTAAATTCAAGTTACTGATTACTGATGATAACTGTTCTTCAAGACCTTGGAATAGTAATACTGAATTTACAAAAAATGAAATTAAAAATGAAATTTTGAAATTCACAAGTTTCAAGTGAGAAAAAATAAAAATAAGGAATGATAAATATAAGTTCTTTTTTTTATATGGAAAGAAACTATAAACAAATGTCAATATATGCTAAAATAGGCATCTCATTTTGTTCAAATAACTTTTTTTAAACTAAAACTTAATTTCAACCAATAAAAACTTCAAAGTAAACAAACCAAAATAAACAAATTGGGAAGCCATATTATCATCATTAATATATTTAACAACTAGCAATAAGTTACATTAAAAAATGTGTATATTATTTTTAACTTCTTTTACAAAACCATTTCATAGATAAATATATATAATTTGATCTTATTTCTAGTATTGGCAACAAAAGTAACAATTGCTTTATGAGAACAGACAAAAGATTTGTTTGCATGAATTTTTATCATCTTAAACAAGTACAGTATAGAATATCATTTGTATAATATAAAGAAAACTTAATGATAAAATAAAATTTATTAGAATTATTATTATAAACATTCTATACCTGACTTATATTTGTTACAGAAAACAGTTCATTAAATTTTAATTTTAAAAATGTCAAGTTTAAATAACACTCATTAATTACATCAATAATGAAAATAGTGTAAAACAATTTATTTTTAAAGCAAAAATGTATTTATTATTTTAACTTTTATTGAAATTAGAAAATATTTTATTAGGAAACACAATTATTCATATCTATTTCATTTGAAATTTAGGATTTTATTTTAAATACACATTTAAATTTTTGTTCATTTGACAGCTGAATGGCTAAACAATTCAGTTCAAAATGTGTCAACATATTAGCAAAGTTGCGGCTGAAGTTTTCATCTCTAAAAGGTGAACATTGAACGTCGCTATCTTGTAAGCAGCACTCGACATTCACGTTTTAGAGACATTCACGGCCACAACCTTGATATTTAAAGTTCAGTCAAATTACTGTATTTGTTGCATATTGAATCAATATCTTAGAAAATTTAAAAGCCTAATAATATTTTATTTTTATGCAGAGCCTCAAGTTAAAATCGTAATCTTTAAATAAAAAAACTATATATATATACATACATATACATTAAATAAATTTGGTAAATGATGATATAAATAAAGAAATTTTGTTAAAAATTTTAAATATTTAGCTACGAAAGATATATAAAGCATTCATTAAACTTTATACGGTAAGGACTTATCGTAACTAACGAAATTAATTTGATCGAAGAAAGCAAAATACAATCAGTATTGCATGTTGATCTTTGTACAAACAAAAACGATCTGGCAACCTTCACGTTAAGCCTAACCAATACACCATTGTTATGCAAGATAGAAAGTTAAAATAAACCGGCTTTTTTACAATTAATAATACATTTCTTCCAAAAAGGAATAAAACAAAAATATCAAAAATCTATTTTAAACAAATCTGAGAAAACGAAGTATCCACTATGCCAATGTCAAAAATGATGCCCGGATGTGCAGACGATAATTTTAAATTGTAACTTTTTCCTTGCCGATTATCTGGTGTCTAAATTACATTTTGTAATTATTAACGATAGTCAATGATATAGCATAACCATAAACACTTGTAAATCCCTTCTGAGAAAAAGAGAATACGAAACACTTTGTACATCTTGCAAAATGTCATTCTCTAAATGGGCGCCGCCATCTTGGATTCGCTACAACAACTTTAAATCATCTCTTTATCCTAACGGAATTTCTCCTAAACTTTTTACGGAATAAGTTTTATAACTAATTCCACTATCTAATAACGTTTTATTCAATTTTATAATAACTTGGAAAATTTACTAAAGTTGACGGATTCCGTTTCGCGCCATTCATAGAAGACGCCATCTTGGATTTTTAAGGAAATATGATTAAAACTCACTTGTATTATAAACGTGCAATTCATCGACGATGCCTTCGTTGCCACCACCAAATACGATCATCAGATCTTTAATAGCAACAGCACGATGACCATGACGAGGTCGTGGGATAGGGCCGGTTGTATTCGTCACCCGCTTCCACTTCAAGATGGGTGCCGCCATTTTGCTTCATACCCACCATCAACGAAGCACCCGGATGATCAACAACGACTCGATCAATTACAGATCATACATTTTTAATGATAATAATTTAAATTAAAAACTTTATTATATTTTCCTGTATTATTAAAGTTTTAAAAATGTATTTAAAATATTAATTTATCAAATATTATTTAAGTACGGGACTTGGAATTTAAAGTCCCGGATGTAATCTCGAACCTCTTTATATTATGTGATTTTTGATTTTAAATTAGTACGTCTGGTGTTGTAAGGTCGTTAATGCCAAATTTTCTAAATAACAATAAGTTTTAATTCCCATAGTACTTAAGTTAAAGTTAATGCATAATTTCTATTATACAAGTAACTAAATAAATTATAAATTCATAGATTAATTGATTTAACTGACTTCATACAATCTTTCGTCCATTTCAGTGTTTGCCTTTTAATGTAGAAAATACTCCAAGCTTTCACACAGCATTTATATTATACTAGTCTTTAAAACATTTAAGGTCAAATACAGTAAAATCTGAATACAAATATCAGAATTAGCATGTCCCAAGACATACAAGTTAAAATGCACTTATAAACAGTTTATTGTCATCAAATTTTCATTATAGGTATCATATTCTCCTCATAAATAGGCATTTTTAAGCTGTAGTTTTGTGCTAATAGCCTTGACATGAGGTAGATAACATTTAATTATCATCAGTCTTAATTAATGCTTTAAATATTAAACATTCGTCATTATTTGCTCACAATATAGTATTTTAAATTGCTGGAATTTCATATTTCAACTGTACTATACATTAGCTGTAAAACAGCTAATGTATAGTAACACAACACTAGTTGAATTACTATTAATTATAATAATTTATAATTATTTTTGAGTTATATTTTTTTTAACAATCCTTTTAATATCAAAATTAATGTAACCAGGATTTCCATTGTAATATACATATACATACTTTCTCCACTTAATGTTATTCTTCATTTATTAATATCAGTATAGACAAGTCCCATGGTGATTATAAATGGCAAATTCTACTATATCTAAAGAAGAACAGAGTGGATTCAGAACAGGAAGATCATGTATGGACAATATTTTCTGTATAAAACAGATTATGGAAAAAAGATTAGAAACAGGACAGAAAACTCATTTGTTGTTTATAGACTTAATGAAAGCATATGATGATATCAAAATTATGGGAGACATTAAAAGAGATAAATATTAATAACACTTATTAAAGCAGTTAAAGAATTATATAGAGAATCCATAACGGAAATAAAAATTGGAAAAAAAAATCAGAAGGATTTATGGTATCAAAAGGACTACCAACTTTATTTCAAATCTACATAGGAATATTGAAAATATGGAAAATGAAATGATGTAATATGGGAATAGATAGTAACAGTAAACCAATGTTTACAATGCAATTTGCGGATGATCAGGTGATAATGGCAGAGGACAAGGATGGTCTAGAATACATGACAAGAAAAAAGAGGAATATTTTAAAGGAGGTTTATATATAAACATGAGTAAAACAAAATATTTATGCATAGGAGGAGCTAAAACAGTCATGGAACTGGAAGAAGGAGAAAAGATTGAGGGATGTGAACATTACAATTATCTTGTAATACAAATTTATTAAGATGGAAGAGATACATTAGAAATTAATATAAGATTAGCATAAGGTAAGAGAGCAGTTAAAAGATTAAATGGAATATGGTGGAGTGAAGAAATAACTAGATCAAGAAAAAAAAAAATATGTAATGCTATTGTTAAAAGCATTCTGTTATACAGGGTGGAGGCATGCAAAATGACTGGGGAAGAAAAGAGAAAAGTAACAATGGTTGAAATGGATGCATTGAGAAGATCATGCAGAATCTCAAAAAGAGAAAGAATAACTAATGAGAATCAAAGACTTAATGCGATTGAAGGAGATGGTTTTGGAAGAAATAAAGAGGAAACAACTTCTTTGGTTTGGACATGTGAAAACAATGAGTGATGAGAGTCCCAAAAATATCAATGGAATACAATCCACAAAACAGGAAAACGAAAGGAAGATCCAGACAAACTTGGTACGACTGAGTAAAGTTAGCATGTAGTGAAAACGGGGTTAAAGAGGAATGGTGTATGTGTTACTGTAAAAGCCCGTATATTGGTAAATTTAGGTTTTACTTGTAAATCTTTGGATTTACCAACATGAGTTGGTAAATGTAAGAATTTTTATAAAGTGAGATGATTTTCTGGGCTTTTACTATTAGAATTTGGTACATGCTGGGTTTTACTTAAGACGATTAGTAAATGTTGGTTTTAGAAATAAAACTATGAGTATTTTAATAATCATTTATTGCAATTATTATAAACTTACTAAGTCCTATTTATTAATAACTAGTGAAACAGTTTAAAAATACTTTTTTTAACGTAACAAAAATTAAATTATCTTGTAAAAAATAATATAATAGGCTACCTGGCTAAGCTAATCAGTAATCACAGTATTTTTTCTAATCATTTGGTATTCATTGTTCATTTAATAAAAGTAAAAAAGTATTTTACTTGTTACAACATGGAGAGCTATTGTGGCATTTAGAATTATAAAGTAATCCTGATGACTTGCAAGCGCACTTCTTCGTTAGACATTTTTTAAGCAGTTGCACTTCTTGAAACCTTGTCCTCTGGTCAAAGACAATTTTGCGACAACTTCTCGAAGACTCACTTCTTTACCTTTAACAACTTCTTCTATCTTGATAAAGTCTTCAGGGCATGAAGTAAATTGATTGTGTGTATAAAGCTGCTTTAGTACTCCAATTTTGGTACCTAGTTGGTAAAACTCGTTGTCCTTTACATCTACTACAACTGCAATAACGCTTTTCGGGTCGGTTTTAGCTTTGTCAATTTCAGGCACTCTCGGTCTTACATTTTGGCCCATTTTCCATTTGGATATTTATCAACAGACGTGGCTTTCATTTTTTCAGCTTGTTTTTCCAAATTCAATTTTGCGTTGTTTCTTATAGTCACTACAAATTTTATTTTTTTGGTATAGGCTCTATAGTTACAAGAACTTCCTGAGACTCAATCATGTTTTCTGTCTCTGAATTGTTACATTGGAATCATCGGTTATTTGCTTCGCCTTCATTTTCTCAGTAATAATCATTTCATCTTCTTGTATTTTATCGTTGAGAGTGCTATTGTCTATATCTCCTTCTGACTTATTTTCACAATGCTTTCTTCCTTGTCCTGTTTGATTGCATTTTTGACGTCATTATTTTGTTCCGTATTGTCATGCGAATGCAACAACTTCTGTAAATCTCCTTCAGATCTTATAACTCTAATCATATCACTAGGGATTGCTGAAGTTGCAAGGCCCATTTTCATTGGACAACCAAACTTTGCTTCGTAGTGGAAACATTTAATTCCCTCGTGATATGCTCTATTTTTCATTGCCTGAATGAATCTTGAACCCTCTGACCACTTTGATAACTGATTGGTTTCCATCCATGTACTCAACATATTTTCTATGTCTTGATTAACACACTCCGCTGATCCTTGACTTTGGCTATGTCTTGCCTTTCCATGTACGATTTTTACATCTGGCCACATGGAGCATAAACTTTCAATAACTTGGTTAGAGAATTCTTGACCATTATTGGAATGAAGGATGCTCGGCGCTCCAAAACTGGTGAAAATATCCAAAAGATGGTATGCAACTTCTATGGTGCGTTTAGTTTGAAGCGCACGAAGGATTACAAATTTGGTAAGATGGTCTTGGTAAACTAAAATAAATTTATAATTTCCATCTGGGGTAGTTTGTAGATCTATTAGATCAACCTGACAGCATGAGTTCATTTCACTGTGAGTTATAGGTCTGATAACAATGCCCTTTTTCAAAGTCTTCTGTTTCTTTTGGCAAGATTGACATAGCTTCAAATATGTCATAGTAGCCTCAACTGTTACATTTTTATACTTGTGGTTACATTCCTTAAGCATCTGTGTCCTTCCACCGTGGCCAACAGCAACATGTGTTTCTTCAAGAATATTGAATAAGTCCTCGTAACAAATGTAATACCTTATTTCTCCATCCTCCTCCTTCATAGGTGCAATTAGTTTTTAGTCAAAATGTTGTAATGCTTTATATGCCTGCAATGAACAGCTTGTTTCTTTTTCATGTTCTTTGCAGCTTTTACTTCCTCCAAACACTTTGTGTATTTGTCCCTTATTGTGTAAAAAGTTTTTTGTAATATATTTATGTAAAAAGTTATTGCCTTTCTTGCTTGCAACGAGCTCGTCCATTATTTCATAAAATCTCCGTTTCATACTCATCTTGATTCATAAATCACTTTTAGACAACGAAATATCAAACAAGATTAGAATTAACGTGCGTGTTCTAACGTGTCAAATGATGAAATGAGGTGAGTGAAGGGGACGACGCGGTGCGGAAAGTGGGGACTATTTTTTCAACATTTACCATGTCTCTGAGGTAAAACCTAAGATATACTGAGTAAATGCTGGTAAAAGTTCAAAATTAGCAATGATCGCAGAACATTTCGGACTTTTACCACAAAGATTTGGTAAATCTTAGATTTTACTGGAAGATCTTAGGATTTACCATAGTTCGAGCATTTACAGTAACATATGGATAGAGAGAGATGGAGAGGGTTCCTTGAGAACAGGAGACCATGTCAGATGCCATAAACCAAATATAGATAGATAGAAATTCTACTATATCTGAATTGTGTTTTTCAAGTACTGTTTTAAGAATTTCAATTATTTTTGTTTCCAAAATATTTAAATGTAATGAAGCATTTAAATATTTGGAATGTTCCCATGTATATTAACATTTTAAGTACTAAATTCTAAACACACTGTAAATCATGAACTTGAACATTTAGTTCCAAGTTCAAGTCAGTATTTCACAAGGAATGTAAGTGGCGTGCAGTGACATTTGATGATAGGGAAGCTGTGCCAGCTCTGGATAGAATCATTGGAAGCATTATACGATGTTTTGGTGTGTAGCATCCATGAAGTAAACAGCGTGAGGTTGGTGCTCTGTAAAGACCGTGCGTATAATCTGGCTGCTTTACACGATTCAAATATTTTCACCTTGGAAACTATCCCGTATTCGACAGTACAGTCCTTCCATTGGGAATATGCATATTTGAATATACAATAGCAATCTTATCATTTTTTTCACATGTAGTATAGAAATTTGTAATAAGATACATACTGCAGTTATAATAAAATATTAATTTTTAATTAATTCAAAGTACAATAAAATATGAAAATAATTGCACAATATGTATTTATATTTTAGAAAATATAAGGGAAGTAGTGCTTCCACAGCTTCCATGGCCACTGGTAAGAATATTTNTAATAAAGTTAAAATAAATTAAGTTAATATTGTACAGACGATACTAAACTCAACTTACCCCTCTAAACTCTCCATAGCGTGTAAGTAGTTCGGCTGCTTGTCTACTATTGGTCCAGATTCGACCAATCCTGTCGTGACACGACTCAGCGATGACATTTTACTGTGTTTTACGCGTCCCTTTTAGCGTCTTTATACGAATACTGTCGCAATTTTTTCACCGCGTTATACTAATAATGTATTTTTTCATATTTTTCAGTTATCCAACCAACCCCAGTCCCCAATTGAGTCGGATAATCGATGCTCTACTGTAGATTCTTATTAACCATATATTATTAAAACTGCACTTATAAATAAAATATAGAACTGTGAATGGTTATTTGTGGTTTAGCCTAGTGACAAGTAAATTCAACTTAAGTCGCCTCTTTTGGAACAAATTAACGACATAAGGTGAGGTATACCTGTATAAATTTTCTAACTGTTGTACAGACTTATTCTAAACACAGTATACAAAATGTTTCATAAGTATTTTTGATAATTTTGATTAATTAAAAAAAATAAATAAATAAGAACTATAAAAACATTCAAATTTATGAATGTTTAAAAAAATTTATGAATAATATTTAGAGACAAAAAATTTTATATTTTGATATTGTAGTTTTTAAATCAAACTTAGCATAGCTATTTTCAAGTATCCATGAAAAATTATCAAAATTAATATAAGCCTGGAATGGTTTTAAATTCTGAAACAAGTTTAAACATGTTTGAAAATCCCATTCTAAGAAATGTGCAGTCACAAGCAATGTCAATTGAAAACACAACAGAGGCATCTTTTCACAAGTTATTGCATTACACATAACTATGAAGCTCATCCAATTGAAGAGTTGCTCATTAAGTCCTGAGTGAAAGACATTGTATCATGTATGTTAAATGAGCAGGCTGCTAAAAAAATAAATTCAGTATAATCATCAAATAATACTGTATAATTTTTAATATAGTTGCATAATATATTTTTAATATATAATATGAATATTTTTTCCTAACTTTTGATAATATAAAAGAAATATAAGTTAAAGACACTAATATTTTTATGTATCATTTAAACTACATTTTGATTTAGAGATGTATAAATCATAGTTAGAATACATTTTAAATAATAATTGATATATAACATAAAAAATTAATATAAAATTTTAATTAAAAACATTTATTAAAAAATAATTTCAAAAAATGCATTATAGTATGTATATGTGTATAAATAAATGTATTTATGATTAAATTAAAATACAAAAATATTTCTTGACATATTTAAATAATTAACTAATTAACCACAGTAGAAAAGAAATTCATATAAAAACTTAAGATAAACATATTTGAATTTCTTACATTGAAAAAATTACTATAAATGCTAAATGTATAATTGAACATATTATACTGTATATGACACATTTCAAAATCTACTAAAACTAAATTATTGAAATTTAAACAAATAATCTTACTCTATATGAAATGTCAAATTTTTATGCCTATTAGAAAAGTTATAATATACCAGTCAAAGACAATTTAAAAAAAAAAAGTTTTTTATTGTAACTTGACATTTGAAAATCATTCATTAAATTTAAAAATCTATATTAATAGAAGTGAGTTGAAATTAAAAGCTAAAAGTCATATCAAACTACCACTTAAATATTTTTTATTATGGTTAAAACTAATGAATAAAAACACAAATACTTTTTCAATAATATATGTCATCAAAAATTAGTGACAGAATTCTGAAACTAAACAACAAGCTTAATGAATGTATGTTTTATTGCTGCAAGTTATCATTACATATGTTATAATACAGATTCAATTTATTTCATTAACAGCAGATCATAGCAGACAGATTGGTTAAAACAGGCAAGAAATAAGGAATGATAAACAATCTAGATTATTTGACAAAACTTGAAATTAGATTAAACTCTTAATTTATTAAAGCAGTAAAATGGTACTCTGTACCACGGGCACCCCAAATGATATGAAAAAGTTCAAGTATTATTAATTTAAAAACAAAAATAATTTTAAATAACAAAAAATACAAGTACTTTTGCATTGTCACCCATCTTCAGATACCAATGATTTAGAAAATTAGAACAAAAGGATACAATTATGATAATCAAATCAAAAATAACTATTCCATGTATAAAAAGACTAGACTTTTTGTGTAATAGTACTTTATTTTAAAAGCTAAAATTACTTTAACAAATATTTGAATGTATTAACATTTATAATTTAACACAGAATGATATAAAATAATATAGAATTTTAAGAAATTTTAAAGTGTTCTTTAATATATCACTTTTATTAATAAATGTTTTTAAATCCTAAATTCAAGTTACTGATTACTGATGATAACTGTTCTTCAAGACCTTGGAATAGTAATACTGAATTTACAAAAAATGAAATTAAAAATGAAATTTTGAAATTCACAAGTTTCAAGTGAGAAAAAATAAAAATAAGGAATGATAAATATAAGTTCTTTTTTTTATATGGAAAGAAACTATAAACAAATGTCAATATATGCTAAAATAGGCATCTCATTTTGTTCAAATAACTTTTTTTAAACTAAAACTTAATTTCAACCAATAAAAACTTCAAAGTAAACAAACCAAAATAAACAAATTGGGAAGCCATATTATCATCATTAATATATTTAACAACTAGCAATAAGTTACATTAAAAAATGTGTATATTATTTTTAACTTCTTTTACAAAACCATTTCATAGATAAATATATATAATTTGATCTTATTTCTAGTATTGGCAACAAAAGTAACAATTGCTTTATGAGAACAGACAAAAGATTTGTTTGCATGAATTTTTATCATCTTAAACAAGTACAGTATAGAATATCATTTGTATAATATAAAGAAAACTTAATGATAAAATAAAATTTATTAGAATTATTATTATAAACATTCTATACCTGACTTATATTTGTTACAGAAAACAGTTCATTAAATTTTAATTTTAAAAATGTCAAGTTTAAATAACACTCATTAATTACATCAATAATGAAAATAGTGTAAAACAATTTATTTTTAAAGCAAAAATGTATTTATTATTTTAACTTTTATTGAAATTAGAAAATATTTTATTAGGAAACACAATTATTCATATCTATTTCATTTGAAATTTAGGATTTTATTTTAAATACACATTTAAATTTTTGTTCATTTGACAGCTGAATGGCTAAACAATTCAGTTCAAAATGTGTCAACATATTAGCAAAGTTGCGGCTGAAGTTTTCATCTCTAAAAGGTGAACATTGAACGTCGCTATCTTGTAAGCAGCACTCGACATTCACGTTTTAGAGACATTCACGGCCACAACCTTGATATTTAAAGTTCAGTCAAATTACTGTATTTGTTGCATATTGAATCAATATCTTAGAAAATTTAAAAGCCTAATAATATTTTATTTTTATGCAGAGCCTCAAGTTAAAATCGTAATCTTTAAATAAAAAAACTATATATATATACATACATATACATTAAATAAATTTGGTAAATGATGATATAAATAAAGAAATTTTGTTAAAAATTTTAAATATTTAGCTACGAAAGATATATAAAGCATTCATTAAACTTTATACGGTAAGGACTTATCGTAACTAACGAAATTAATTTGATCGAAGAAAGCAAAATACAATCAGTATTGCATGTTGATCTTTGTACAAACAAAAACGATCTGGCAACCTTCACGTTAAGCCTAACCAATACACCATTGTTATGCAAGATAGAAAGTTAAAATAAACCGGCTTTTTTACAATTAATAATACATTTCTTCCAAAAAGGAATAAAACAAAAATATCAAAAATCTATTTTAAACAAATCTGAGAAAACGAAGTATCCACTATGCCAATGTCAAAAATGATGCCCGGATGTGCAGACGATAATTTTAAATTGTAACTTTTTCCTTGCCGATTATCTGGTGTCTAAATTACATTTTGTAATTATTAACGATAGTCAATGATATAGCATAACCATAAACACTTGTAAATCCCTTCTGAGAAAAAGAGAATACGAAACACTTTGTACATCTTGCAAAATGTCATTCTCTAAATGGGCGCCGCCATCTTGGATTCGCTACAACAACTTTAAATCATCTCTTTATCCTAACGGAATTTCTCCTAAACTTTTTACGGAATAAGTTTTATAACTAATTCCACTATCTAATAACGTTTTATTCAATTTTATAATAACTTGGAAAATTTACTAAAGTTGACGGATTCCGTTTCGCGCCATTCATAGAAGACGCCATCTTGGATTTTTAAGGAAATATGATTAAAACTCACTTGTATTATAAACGTGCAATTCATCGACGATGCCTTCGTTGCCACCACCAAATACGATCATCAGATCTTTAATAGCAACAGCACGATGACCATGACGAGGTCGTGGGATAGGGCCGGTTGTATTCGTCACCCGCTTCCACTTCAAGATGGGTGCCGCCATTTTGCTTCATACCCACCATCAACGAAGCACCCGGATGATCAACAACGACTCGATCAATTACAGATCATACATTTTTAATGATAATAATTTAAATTAAAAACTTTATTATATTTTCCTGTATTATTAAAGTTTTAAAAATGTATTTAAAATATTAATTTATCAAATATTATTTAAGTACGGGACTTGGAATTTAAAGTCCCGGATGTAATCTCGAACCTCTTTATATTATGTGATTTTTGATTTTAAATTAGTACGTCTGGTGTTGTAAGGTCGTTAATGCCAAATTTTCTAAATAACAATAAGTTTTAATTCCCATAGTACTTAAGTTAAAGTTAATGCATAATTTCTATTATACAAGTAACTAAATAAATTATAAATTCATAGATTAATTGATTTAACTGACTTCATACAATCTTTCGTCCATTTCAGTGTTTGCCTTTTAATGTAGAAAATACTCCAAGCTTTCACACAGCATTTATATTATACTAGTCTTTAAAACATTTAAGGTCAAATACAGTAAAATCTGAATACAAATATCAGAATTAGCATGTCCCAAGACATACAAGTTAAAATGCACTTATAAACAGTNTCTTATCATTTTTTTCACATGTAGTATAGAAATTTGTAATAAGATACATACTGCAGTTATAATAAAATATTAATTTTTAATTAATTCAAAGTACAATAAAATATGAAAATAATTGCACAATATGTATTTATATTTTAGAAAATATAAGGGAAGTAGTGCTTCCACAGCTTCCATGGCCACTGGTAAGAATATTTACAAAGATTCAAAATATAACTCACAGAATCACTATATTTAAACAAAAAATATACTAACTGTAATTAAGTAATAACAAATTTTCTTATTAACTGAACTTGAAAATTCTTGAAAAATGTAAGGATATATGGCATATTAAAGTGAGAATAAACTATTATTATTATTATTATTATTTTTTTTTTTTTTTTTTGTTTGAAAGGCAATTTGATAAAATTTAAATATAAAATGAGCAATTATGGCTGCAATTTTTAATTTATTTAATTTAAATTATATGCTCTCCACTTCAAATTAGTACTGATTTGTCTCCTGTATATCATACTTTTCGTTTAACAATAGTCATGCTGGTCTATTAATTAACTATTTTCAGAGGAAAAGTTTTTAATTGAAATAATGACTTCTGGGTTTGCATCAGACATTTTTATATAGTTAATTGGAGCCTCCTGCCTCTAAGGTTTCCATATCTGGTCTTGGATTTCATCTAACTCTATNAAATTAGTACTGATTTGTCTCCTGTATATCATACTTTTCGTTTAACAATAGTCATGCTGGTCTATTAATTAACTATTTTCAGAGGAAAAGTTTTTAATTGAAATAATGACTTCTGGGTTTGCATCAGACATTTTTATATAGTTAATTGGAGCCTCCTGCCTCTAAGGTTTCCATATCTGGTCTTGGATTTCATCTAACTCTATTCTTGACATTAAGGAAAGATAGACTGATGGATGACAATGGAAATTCATAAGTCTACAATTTCTTCAAATTGCAGCCCAATTATGTATGTAGCTTTTAAAAAGCTTACTGCATCATCATCTTTTTTAATGTCAATATACTGGTACAGTTCCATTCATGTAATTTTATTGATACTCATGCAAATATTTTTTTACTTATATAATATTAAATGATATAACAAAAATAAATAATTGTGGTGTAGTAAACACTAGTATTGTGTTTTATTCCAAAGACACAAGGCAAATTTTCCATCAAATTCCTTTATCAGTCGACTTAACTAATAAAGGAATTTGATGGAAAATTTGCCATGTGTCTTTGGAATAAAACACAATACTAGTGTTTACTATGCCACAAATATAAAACAGGACACGGTTTCAAAAAATAAATAATTTTTTTAAGGTCCACTGTTTTGTTTTTTATTGGAAATCTTAATAAAATTACATAAAAGAAAAATGAATTTTGGCCTTTTTTATAACTAAGAATTATATTTCTATAATGCTTTTGAAGTATTATATTGAATGTATTCTAGAGTACAGTAGTCTCACTAGTCTGAACACTGCTAATTCGAACATGCTTCAGTCAGTGGAGGAGAAATTTTTTAGCTTGCAAAATATACATTTTTTGTATTTTCCAGTTGAATTTAAATGATATTAGTGGTACAAAAAGATTTAGAATTCCACAACAAAAAAATTGTATTTTATTATAGTACTATAGTATTATTATTGTAGTATTAATAGTGTACAAAATTAATAAATCAGTACATACACATAAATAAACATGGCCTATTAAAAACATACAGTACTTATATATGCAAAAACAAAAATAAAAGTCATTGATAGTGTTAGATCTATATAAACCACACCTGTTTTACTTCTTGCTTCTGCATTATTTCAATTATTTGGCTAATCCAAACAGGGCTCTGTCCCAATTAGTTTGGACTAGCAGAACTCTGTCTTTAGAATAGGATATATTCAATAATCATTTCTAGGGTAAAAGTACATAAAACACTTCACAAATTTAAAAAAATGAAAAATATTTGTTTTAATGAAACATAAAACAGTAGAATGTATAAAATAGTTCTAGTGCTTTCTGACTTGGATTCCTGAAAGTGAATACAAGTTCAAAAGAGTTAACTTTTTTCATGTTATGTTGTGTTTATTTGCAATTGAAGCAAAATTTTTTTTCTTACTCTACAATTAAATTTATAGATAAATTCTAGAACAAAGTTAAACACTACTATTAACTCAAAAAAAAAACTGAACACCTTAATTTACTGAGAAAAATTTAATGAAAAGCAAATGTTTTCAGCCAAATCTGTTGGCCATCATCAGGCTAAGATATTTGAATAGAAACAAAATAGAACAAAAATTTAAATACAAATAAAATAATGAATGAAATATATATATATGAATATGTAAAGAAAAATAAAAATTATTATAAATAACAAATTATGTATATAAATACAAGCATAGATTAATTATATATTAAAACGTTATATAATAACACATTATATGAAATTCAATGAAATGCAAGATATGCAAAAAAATACTAAAATCAAGGCATTAAATTAAGAGCTCTTTAATTGTTTGATTAAGTATTTCCAGGTTGAAGGCAACCCTTCTGAATCTCTAGAATTAATGCATGTATCATGCAATCTGCTGTTGTGTTTTTTTTATTTATATACTCCTGAGTGAGTGTACCTCAACTACTATTAACATTATTCTAGAATTTAAAAGATTGAATACATTCTGAAAATGGAACTAAATTGATTAAAAAATTTTAATAAACATCAATCTGTAAAATAATTATTTTTTGTTCATTTGTTTTTGTATTTCAGATCACAAAAATATATTTTGTCTGAAAAAATAATATGCTAGATTCAATTTCAAAATCTATTAGATTGTTAACATTGAATGTAAAACAGTATTTTCTCAGAAACATTGTTCAATATTTGATTATCAATATAGATATAACAGCTTCCTTGGATTAAATTTTTAATTTCCTAATTACATTTTTTGAATTATTGATTTTTTTTAATTTTCTGTTTATATACATACATAAAATAGAATTAAAAAATAAATTTCAAAATTATAAATACTGTATTTTGATATCAATATAAATCAGATAAATGTGTTCTTTATGTATTTCAACTATAATCCTTTTCATGTCATGAATTGTTAATTGTGTTACAGGATAAAAAGAGGTAAAATGGTAATCCTGAATATCATCATTGTTTCCTATCTTATCATGTGAGTTATAAATTTATATGAATTTTTATATAAAATAAATTCATTGATCATAATGCTGGACAAATGCATTAAGCTCATGATAGTTGAAATGCTTGAAATAAAGTTTTTCAAACAAAAATTCACATTTCTGATCTTAAGATCACTTTTACTGATTGTTTACTTTTTTTCTAAGGGTCCAATAAAAGATAATATTGACCATCAAGTAATGTCTCAAACTGGATAAATTAAATTTTGTTTTCTCAAATTTATTATAACAAAAAACAGCACACAAGTTTTTATGTTATCTATATATATAACCCATTGAACGCATGTCCATCAGTCGGACGTCCGTTCGTGTAACCTTATGCCAAAAACGGCCACTAGAGGCGCCCCTGTCGTGTGAAGTATTTCGCACATTTAAATTAATATGCGGCTCTCTGGTAATATATATTCCAGTCTTACAGTGTTTGAACTATAGTCAAATTTATTGTTGACAATCTTCAATAAGTATTACAACAACATAATTAATTTAATAATCATTACTAAATGATTATATTTATGCAATAAATGCAGAAACAACGAACCGATATTTTATAAAAGATTTATTGAAAGATGAAGTGAAATTTTAACAATTCCAATAATCTGCATTAAGAAAACAAAGTTTATTAAATATAGATGAGTGAATAAATAGTTTTAATTATCTTCATGTAAACTTAGTTGTTCCCATTCTGTTGCAAATTTTTTATCTTTAAAAATAACTTTATAATTCCGAAAAATTATGAAATTAAAAAGCTTGATAATTATTCTCTGAAAAATTGTTGCTTAAAATTCAGAATTAATCCTTTTGTTACTTTCAATAAATGTTACCATTAATTGTGTTCATTCTTCAGTAATTTCATGATTAAACTTTATTGTTTGTGTTAACTGTTTTTGTGTAGCTGACCAACACTAGTTATTCCATTATTTTAATGTTATCACTTAGATTTGTAATGTTTTATAAAGAATGCATTGTTTAGCTGTTAGTAGATAACAGCAACAAATTATTTTTTTGATCAACTTATTCAACAAGTTGTTTCTATAAAGACGATAAAACGAGAAGACAAGATTCGCTTTTAGCAGAATTTAAAACAACGCCCGTTTACTCGTTCGTGACGAGTGATAATCTTTAGTTGACAAGTAAAAAACATTAGAAACATTTTAATATAATCGTCGCTTTCATTTACATAAAGCATATCATAGAATTGGCAGTATCTATATACAGTATCTCATTGGTTTATGCAGTGGAGTGTTCAGCCTTTCTGGCTATAATACTCCGAACGAGCGATGGCGTTAGCATCCGATAATCCGGCCGAAGCTTTTAATTGCTTCGCCTTACGTGAGAGCGAGGAAGTAATGCCTTCCGGGAGGTCTTTCAATGGTAACTGGCCCTTGAAAGACCTCCCGGAAGGCATTACTTCCTCGCTCTCACGTAAGGCGAAGCAATTAAAAGCTTCGGCCGGATTATCGGATGCTAACGCCATCGCTTTCAAGGGTCATCGTCTTTCAAGGGTAACTGGCCCTTGAAAGACCTCCCGGAAGGCATTCAGGCGTTACAGACGTGGAGAAAACCCGGAAAACGGCACGTGGCCAGCCCGTCCTGGCGAGGCGCAAACTCACGACTAAACTCCCAGTGTTCAGGGAACAGAACCACTCGGCCAGAATGGGCAGTATCGATATAGCGTGTATTTTATATCATAACTAGCTGCAAGTACCCGCTTCGCTGGGTTTTTATTTGTACGTACATTTATATGTAATATACCAAGGACTGTATACTACAAGGATAGCCAGATCCCTATTCTACAATGTTAGCCAGGAATGGCAAGTTAGTGACGTCAGCACGTGTCCTGACTTCTCTGTTTACATAGAGCAGGGTGTGCACGTGTTTAGTTTTCGCTTTTAATATTCGTCCAATTTTGTGATTAACGAAGTNAGACGTGGAGAAAACCCGGAAAACGGCACGTGGCCAGCCCGTCCTGGCGAGGCGCAAACTCACGACTAAACTCCCAGTGTTCAGGGAACAGAACCGCTCGGCCAGAATGGGCAGTATCGATATAGCGTGTATTTTATATCATAACTAACTGCAAGTACCCGCTTCGCTGGGTTTTTATTTGTACGTACATTTATATGTAATATACAGTAGTTTTTTATATATATAAAAGACTGTTTCTTTACGTAATCATTCTCTGATTCTGATTCAATGTGCTTCCCTGTAATTTTCAAGTTGCTCTTCTGTCTGATTATTTGTTTTGTTGATAATTTTCTCGTAGCAATGTTAAACGTATCCTACTTCTCTTTCTTCCGTGGTTTCATTTCTCCGCGCCATCTTTTGCCTTTGAGATATGATTCGAGACCGCAAAAATTCTTTCTTACGCTTTGGCATTGTTGTTTTTATTTTTACTTTTCACACTTCACTATTCACTTTTCACTTTCTACTTTTTTCTGTTATTCGTACACTTTTACTTATGAAAAATCAACTGAAGCATGTGCGTCACACGTCTCCAAAAGCCATCCCCACTACTCACACATAACGGTTCTCGACTATTCCGAAACATTTAAGATTGAGATTAAAATTACATTATAGCAGTGACGTGCCGTCATTAGAAGCGGTGGAAGGGCCGCTTCCCTTGTATTTTATAAAAAATAAATAGAGTGAAGATGCCTATTATGAGATAGGCGCCAAATATGAGATAGCAAAATTTTGGCCAAACTATTTGGCTCTAGTGTCTTCCGAAGCGTCCTAGCAACAGCTCCAAACGTGTGTCAGTGCGCGCTGGCCAGAGGCGCTGTTAGAACGTGGGTGTGCAGATTTTCACAAAAGCACAAAACAAATTTTTTGACATACGAGGTATGTAACGTTATTATTACGCTAAATTCTTTTAATTTACATTCATTGTATCNAAAAAGTTAAGTAAGATAATCACATATTAAAAAGTATAGCTCATTAATTTGTTAAATAAATATTACACAAAAGACTTGTAAATTTATTGACGTACAGTACACTTATTAAATCCGAAAATTCTACAGTAGTTTACATTTAGTAGTAATTTAATAATTAATTAAGAAATGATTTAATATTTTATCGTATTTTGTTATTTGAAAGGTCTGTCATGTTGAAGTAGAGGACTTGCTGTGACGTCACATAGATCCAAGGTCATGCTAACAAATATACGGGATCTGGCTATCCTTGTAGTTTAAAGTCCTTGGTAATATACAGTAGTTTTTTATATATATAAAAGACTGTTTCTCTACGTAATCTTTCTCTGATTCGATGTGTTTCCCTGTAATTTTCAAGTTGCTCTTTTGTCTGATTATTTGTTTTGTTGATAATTTTCTCGTAGCAATGTTAAACGTAGCCTACTTTTCTTTCTTCCCTGGTTTCATTTCTCCGCGCCATCTTTTGCCTTTGAGATATGATTCGAGACCGCAAAAATTCTTTCTTACGCTTTGGCATTGTTGTTTTTATTTTTACTTTTCACACTTCACTATTCACTTTTCACTTTCTACTTTTTTCTGTTATTCGTACACTTTTACTTATGAAAAATCAACTGAAGCATGTGCGTCACACGTCTCAAAAAGCCATCCCCACTACTCACAGATAACGGTTCTCGACTATTCCGAACTTATTCGACATTTAAGATTAAGATTAAAATTACATTATAGCAGTGGCGTGCCGTCATTAGAAGCGGTGGAAGCGCCGCTTCCCTTGTATTTTATAAAAAATAAATAGAGTGAAGATGCCTATTATGAGATAGGCGCCAAATATGAGATAGCAAAATTTTGGCCAAACTATTTGGCTCTAGTGTCTTCCGAAGCGTCCTAGCAACAGCTCCAAACGTGTGTCAGTGCGCGCTGGCCAGAGGCGCTGTTAGAACGTGGGTGTGCAGATTTTCACAAAAGCACAAAACAAATTTTTTGACATACGAGGTATGTAACGTTATTATTACGCTAAATTCTTTTAATTTACATTCATTGTATCAATTATACGGTCAATTTCACGATATTAGTGCGGTACTATTGTTTTCTTTGTCAGCAAAAAAGTAGGCAGCCGATTTGTAAAATTTGAATGTGTTCTCAATATGAGACACACGGGGGTTCATAATATGAGATATCTCATTTCATATGTGAGGTGAAAGTATAGATATTAGTTTGTTCTTTTTTTATATATTTTAGATGGCCCCAATTAAAAGGAAAACCTGAGACCACCGTGCCATGATGCGAGCCTTGGATGCAGTACGGAGCAATCAAATGGGTTACTTAAAGG
>NW_019385397.1:0-24377 GCF_000671375.1 Centruroides sculpturatus
AACACCTCAAACACAAATGAAATTAAAAATGAAATAGAATTTTACAATTGATTAAAGCAGAATATGATATCTGCATTACATTATATATATATATAATAAAGTAAAATAATTTAACAACATTTATATCAGACATACTTTGATATTTTAGACTTAAAGTCTCTTGACATGAGGCTGCTGAAAACCAAAAGTTATATGGTTTTGTCTCTTATGGATGTGTGCAACCTAATGATACCAACCAGATCCTGCTAGAATGACAGCCTTTTTTACAAAATGACAAAAACTTTNTTAAAAGTTTTAATTGACAAAACATTTTAAAACATTGAACTTTGTTTTTAAAATGTAACCGGTAACTACAGTATGACTACTTTCTCTAATGTTTTCTAATGTTCTGTAATGAATGAAAGCCTTAATATAATACATTGAGTCTTTCTTCCTTTTTGGATTATGAATTTCCTGAGGAAGGTTGATTACAAAGACCAAAAATGTTACAGAAATAAACTATTACTGCACCATAAAAGTAGAAGTATTGGAGTTGTTCATTAATAGTGCAGTTACCAAAGTAGTATCCTAATATGTAATTATGAAGGCTGTTTACCTTCATTCTGTGACTGCTTGCGAGTATGTTATGTAAGTGTTTGTGATTTATGTGTGCATCAGATGTATTTTTTATATAAGATTAAAAATTAATACATAAGGTATTTGTATGGAATAATTAAAGAAATTTCCTAAATTTTAATTGATATAAATATTTTGGGTTTATTATTTATCTACATATCTCTTAGTTTGAAATTAAAGAACATTTTGCAATGTAACTGACAGGTGATTTTGACAATTTAGAAACATTTTGGTTAATAAAATTCAGGAGAAACAAATATAAATGATAAGTATCTACATTCAAAACTCAAATTGTGTTCTCTGGATGAAAACATGGTGACCTATATTAATTTAAACACAATGTTTTCATCCAAACAATGCAATATATGATATATGGTTGAGATGGTTTCTATTAGCAACCATATAAAAAATATACAGAAATATTTAGAAATTACAGAATAGACATACCCTAAAATCCAGTTTATATATTTATATGTAAACTATGAATTTAAAGTTTAAAAAAATAATACCAATAATCAGAGAACTCAGTCTTGGATTTATTACTTGATCCCAATGTTGTTATATATAAAGAATCCCAAGGAAAAATTATTCAATTTGTTTGTTTGAATAGGAAAGCTTCCCATCATAATGGTATAAGATTATGTTAAATATATCTCTAGACAGGTTATCGAAGACTACTATTTATAATATCATCCTAATAGTTTCCTAAAGTTCAAAATGCTTTAATAGCTTTCTGGTTATGGTCTGTATAAAAAAACTTTTGAACTCATGCACAAGTGTTGTAAGGGGATCGTATAGACATTTGATTTCTATAGAACAGAAACTTAACTCTGTCATTACAAAGAATTCTATACACAGACAAATACAGTTTCACAGATAGAATAATTCCAAGTGTTTTGAAAATGCAACTATGGTATAGAAGAATGTGCTATGTACAGTGTAGAAAGTAGAGTATATTTTAATTATAAAGATAGAAAATTAATATAATGTATGAAAAAATGATTCCTGAATTACATTAACATATATTATTACTATTATTATTAATTATATGCTAAGTAATTAGGCACTAGATGCAAACATTAGGAACCATCTTTTCTAAACTTAATAATTATAATTTAAATTAATATTTTAATAATTTAGAAGGTTTATAATTTGGTAATCATTTGGCTCTAATATATATAACAATCAGGTTTGGATG
This sequence comes from Centruroides sculpturatus, assembly GCF_000671375.1. Lineage (NCBI taxonomy): Eukaryota > Metazoa > Arthropoda > Arachnida > Scorpiones > Buthidae > Centruroides > Centruroides sculpturatus. The sequence goes on from NW_019385397.1 coordinate 1,814, forward strand.
TTTTTACTTATATGTAAATTAAGATAACATTGAATATTTTAATAAAAATTTACAGGCTTTACGAAAAAAAATTTTCATTAACAATTCTGGCAAAAATTATCTCTAACAAGAAAATAATAGAAATCAAAGATTAAATCATGCATAGAAATTTTCATTGTTTACTGTTTTGGAATGTCAAGAATTTGTCAAACACAATGTGTTATTATTATTAAACATATTCATTTTTGCTTAAACAAAATAGTAGTGAAAATGTATTAAGGCTTATCACACACCATCAACAAAATATTTAAAACATTTATTCAACTTTAGTTATTTACAGAACAATTGTAATTATAAACTATTAAATAAAGTGCATTTCAGAATTTGTATTTCCTCTTCAGTTAGAATATTGTTACACATCAAAGCAATCAGTTTTTAACCTTCTTGATAACCATTCTTTATTTATCTATTTCAGTTTTTAAAAACTACAACTGTACATTGTTTTGAAGTAAATTTAATCCAATGTTATTTACTGTTTAGTATTTCTCAGTACTTATTCAAAGGCTTATCGTACATTGAGACTTATCTGTATTTCTTTTATTATTCTAATAATTATACATTAGACTCCAAACAGCTACAATTATGGCCATTCTAAAATTTACTTGAGCTGTTTCAAGCTGTTTCCTTACAAACCTCTTTAGTCAGGTTATATTGGCCAAATAAAACAGCATTAAATTTGTGTGACTCTCACTAAAACTACTGACAAACATGCTTAAAAACACATTTAATACGCCAACAGCTGTCAACAGCATACCTACAAATATTTGATTATCTAATATCTTTATAAATACTCTTACTACACATTATATTACTGATTTATTTGTGTTAAGCTACTTAGTGTTTCTAATTTTAAGTTACAGTAATTTACAGCATCATATTTGGTTACACTAATTTTTCCATAAATATTCTTAAAAGAAGAGAAATTGAAAGTTATCACTTATAGCACTTCATAAGTAACATTTTTATCATCATCATTTAATTTTTTAACATATTTCTTTACATAACTCACTAAACAGGTGAATTTTGAAGAGAAATATAACACAAGTATCTTATTTATGTAAAATGAATATGTTAAATAATGATAGTAAAGTATGGGCAAAAAGCACAGTTATTATCATAATAACAGTACTCTTTTTTGTCACACACAACTCTGTCCATAATAACTAAGCACTAATAATGCAATGCTAAATGAGTCAAAAAACTTTTGGAAAATAAAACTCTTTGAGACTAAATCCATCTCATAAAATAATGTTAAGATCTGATAAGCAAAAGCAATTTTTAAATATATAAGATTGAATCTGTTAAAGTGTGAATGTGTGACTTTAAAAACATAGAAACACTTAATTATTTCTTGTTACATAAGTTTAAAACTGTCACATTGTCTACAAAATAATTGAAAATGTTTAAGACAAAGCAAGATAGGTTAAAAGCCTGATAGAGCTATTAGAGACGTGTCTTAAGAGAGCAAAATTAGAAAAAAAGGATCCATGACGTAAGGATAAACTTTTACCACTTGTAGATTTTTTTATAAACGACTTTAAAGAACACTTACCATTCGAAATACACAGAGCCACGGCAGAACACGGCGGATTTTAACCACGTGATACAGCTAATCGATAGAAAATTTGACAACCCATTGTCACTACTGTTTACCCAGCATATCTACGGGAGTTTTCTCGTATGACAAGGCCGTTTTATTCCGTAGGATGCGGTAAGTCTTGTGCCTGAGCTTCTAGGCTATATCGCCACGTGGTAAACTGTGACGTAGTTGTATGCGTTTATGATGTCTTCCGTCAAGTGTTTTTAAGCGTAACTGCCTCCTATTCGGGCGTTACAGACGTAGAGGGAACCCGGAAAACTCCGCTGTCCAGGCCAGGCGCCAACACACGGCCGAAATTTGAGTGTTCAGAGAACGGAATCGCGTGGCCACTGACATCCAACCTGCATCCTACTGCGCCCAGTCCACGTTGACCGTCGAGTATGCAGCCTGGTGGGAAAAAATGGCAACATTAATTTTTAATAATAATTAAGATGATTAATTATAAAATGATAATATTTTATTTTGGAAACTTGTAAAAAGGAATTTATAGGCAAATCAATAAATTTGTTCTGTTTTTCCAATCTGATGTTCACCAGAAGTCGAGATCCACTCAAAAGCGATTTTAACTTAATATGTGATTATGTCCTGCGTGTATTGCTGATTTTAGTTGTATATTACAAACTCTAAATTCATTGAGCGGTGCTCTGCAAGTGTCAGGAAGCGTTTTGTCTGTGATTGAAGTTTTAAAAACCGCACGGCTTTTAAACCTGATATTTTGTAAAAAAAATGCAGGGCCGATGTTGTGACCAAACTTGGAATTTTAAATTCGATCAACGGTCCGAGATATTCCGGGTCAAAATCGCTATGTTAACTCGAAGGCCAAATTCACTTTTTTAAGAACAGCAATGGCGCACTTGGAAGGGAGACAAGGGCCCTGTCAGCATCCAATGAAAAAAAAGAAAAGATACTAGGAAATTTCTCAAAAATCCATTCTGAATTAATATTTTTTTTTTATTACATTGTGTCGTTTCTTCTATTTCTATACTACTAATGAATCAGTGATAAGAGGCCCTCTTAGTACCCACAGATCAGAAAGAGTAAAAAAAAAGTGGTCCCGTAAGGCGAGAATTTTATTCAGTTGGGATTAAATAGTTTATTATTTATTTTACTCCTCTTCCTCCAGGTTAACTCCTGAATAATCTACTGGTTTAAAGCAACCGCGCGGCTAGTTTACACGAGTTTTTGCAATTGCAGTCTATTCCGAAATGATAGAGCCACTGTGAAACTAAGTATAAGATATCTCCTAGAATCTAGGATATATCTTACACTTAGCAGCAAATGTATTTAATTCCCAATGTGGCCCTTGCGTCAAAAACTTTGGACACCTCTGTCCTAGAAAAACGAAAGTGATCGGTTATAAGCTGGTTGTGCGCTACAAAACGCTCTCAAACGAATTTCCGATTACTCTGAATTTATATTGATCTCGGAGAAAATATTCTACTACGATTTTTACGACGGCCGTTTTACATGCAGTGTCTCTAGTCACAGATTTGTGTCTCAATTTTCTATAGAACGTTTACAGCGTGTCACCACATTTTTTTTTCTTTGAAGCCGAAACAGAAAATTCTCTGATGCGGAGCTCACTTTCGTTTTCCCCAAAAATACGTAGTTGTATTTAAGATACAATCAGCCAATAGCATAGCAGATAAAGTGGTTGCTGATTACTTTGAAGAACCCAAAATTGTCTGGGTTGAAAAACGATAAATTTTTCGGGATCCATCCGAAAAAGTCTGTTCCTCTCACCACCATTCTGTGCCTGGCCAAACCCGTAATAGGCTTTCTAAGAAGCCCTGTTTGTGTCCGACGAGTGGCCGAGTTCAGAATACCACTGAGCACCGGTAGTTGCGCGTGGGTTCGCGCATCGCCAATGCGCTGGCCGCACGAAGTTTACCGAGTTTTCATCACGTCGGTAATGCCAAAATAGAAATTAGTTTTCTTTATAAAGTCAATCTCAGAAAACATTCCCTTTGGAAGATCGCCCACGTGTCGCGTTTCCCTATACAGGTAATCCAATCCTTTCTGAAACCCACACAATGGAAAGGGTTTTAAAAATCAGCCAATGTATAGTGTACATTTAAATAGTCTTAAATGTAGCTAAAATGTGATTATTTGTTGTTCAGTAAATAAAGTGCGTATGAATTAAATACAAGAAAATTAACGTTTCTCTTATATTTCTTGCAGTGATTCGTTTCTAATGAAGAGATGCTTGGAACTGTTCTTCGTAAATCATTCGAAAGACATTCAAATTTTAGACGTCAGCAATTGTTCGGACGAGATACCCGATGACGTGTGGTTAAAATGCGTGATAAGATTTAAATACGTTCAATCACTCCGTATAGTGAACACAGAACTGGAATATGACTTAGTGATTGATATTTTAATCAGACTTCCTCATCTGCAAGAGCTGATTTTAACCACGCATCAAACGCTTTTACTGAAAACTGAAGAAAGATATGACTACACATTAAACAAGGATCTTATAAACTCCAAACTTTTATTGATGGCAGAAAAACTGGACCGAAATCCGCTGAAAAAATTAAGTAAAATGCAGATATCAATTGATAATTCTTACTGTAGTTATTGTTTCTTGCATCTATTGTTGTTATACCTCCCAAATATAGAATATATCCACATTCATCTGGTGAATTATCTTCTTGAAAACAAAGATGATTCAAGATTCTATTTGCCAGTTCTGAGTAATGCAACGTTTTATTGGAAACTAAACTTAAATAAATTGGTTAGCATCATCTTAACCGAAGATAATTATACCGATGACGATTACACGAATAAAATGAAAATGGAGAATGATTACACCTTATTGAAATGGATTCTGGAAGGGCGAATGCAAGACGTTCCTTTGAATGATTACTGGATGGCGCCTGAAATCGCGGACAGATTTGGTAAGTCAAACATCATTATCTCAAACTATTCCAAGGTAGAATTTAAGATAAATGAGTATGGTAAAGCCGTCAAATCAGCTAAATTATAATTTAGATCAGCTAAAAACTTTTGTACGTGGTTTGACCCGATATGCCGCAAGCCTCCTCATCCACTCGTATTGTAGATCTAGTTAGATGCGCGATCGGTGCCGGCAAAAATGGAATTTCTTACTACTATCAGGGTGAAAAAATTTACGTAATTTAAAAATCATATAATATGAAAGAAAGCTATATACCACGGAACTTATATTGGAATAATAGTATTTTCCACTAAATCACCGAAGCAATTAACCCTGCGAACTTGTCATTGGTTCCCTCCTCGTTTCGTGGAGTTTTTCGGGTTTTTTTCGCGTGTTTCACATAAAAATAAAACAGTTTCTTGGAGAAAATTTCTTCCAGCTGATTCCGTGGAAGATCGTCCATGTGATGTGTTGATGTATTTCCTTAAATTTACCCAACCAATGCTTGCCAGCTAATTTTTTAAAATTATAACTTCTACATCGCATCGCAACAACACTCTGTTATAATTTGGAGTTTAGAAAGAGACTTTTTTAAATCTCGCTTGATATACAGCACAATGATTCGCGGCCGTATCTAAACCTTTGACACGCTTCCCGTATCTAACATTTGCCACGTCCAGTTTTCTGGTTTTCTTCAAAAAAGGAAGATTTCACAAAGCCAGTCTGTTTGATGAGGTGCGAACCCGCAATCAACTACCTGTGGTGTCACTGGTTTTATCTCTTTGGCCACCGGTGAATGCGCATTAGAAAGTTTATAATGTAGCAGTTGAATAACTTTGTTATCGCTGTATATTATTTTCTGAAAACTTGTGACAAGAATGATAAATAAATTATTTTATAAAATTTAATTCTGTAGTTTTCAAAATATTGCAGCTGTACAAAAGAAAAAGGAGGAAAACATTTTACGTTCAAGTTTCCTGAATAATTTATGTTCGGCTGATTCGAATTATTTCATCGACGAAGGCATGAAATATGGAATAGTCGAGGAACATTCGGAAGCGAAATACGTCAGTTACAGAGATTCTAAATTCGAAAATGAAGATTTAGAAAATTTCCTGAAATTCGCCACTAAAAGTTTGCAATATCTTTGCTTCAACAAAGTGAATTTTACTAGAGATAAATTGGTTAGTCGTGATTAATTTTAACCGAATTGTCGTCAATATTTCAAGTTAATTCTTTCTATTTGAAATTTTTCAGATAGTCAATAGATTTAATAAATTACTCGCCTCTTGTTTTCTTATAAAAGAATTAAATCTAATCAGCTGCCATATTGGATTATGTCGTCACTTATTCAATGGAATCAGTAAATTAAGAGGTTTGTCTTCGTTTTTATGCATATAATTACGCGATTATTACATTGTGGTTATAATGAGGCTTTTTTCAGGATTGCAACGCCTCGCGTTACCCGCCTGTTCGGAAGTTAGCAAGTGCTGTATTTCGAAAACTAGGAATAATATCACCGTTAAATCCTCTAGTAGTGATGTAAGTATTTAATTCTTGCTGAGAATACTTGAATATCATATTCTTATTGGTTGTGTGTTTAGTCACTGCTCGTGTCCATCGCCAAGAAATGTCATCAACTGTCCGAATTAGAGATTTATGGGTGCGGTGTATGCAAAAGGTGTGTCGTATTTAGAATTATTTTAATGTTTATTTCATACGTAAATCATATATATCACGTTTACTTTTTGGATTTTTCAGCCATGAAAATTCAGAATTGTGCTGGGATACACATCTGTCGGCTTTATCCAAGATGGGCAGATTGACGTCTTTAACATTAGTGAATATTCCTCAAATAAGAGCAGCTCGTTTCCTGAAGGATATCGCAGTTAATTGCCTAAATATCAAAAGTTTACGGATTCATAATCTGGGAAAATGTAATTACTTGGAATCCCTCTTCTGCTTTTTAATGACGGCACCAAATTTGGTGCATTTCAGGTATTTTTAATATTAGAAAGTTTTAATGTTTAAAGTTTAAAGGCTGGGCATTTATTCGATTCGTTATTATGAATTAATACAATTAATTACTGATATTAATTACCGCATTAGTTGCTGATAGTGCATAGAAGGCTGAAAACATAATGGACACACAATTTTGCTTATAATCGGAGACTTAATCGATACAGATTACACCAATATGGATGTGGGGTATGAATTAATGTGTAGAAGCACAGTGACAAACTCGTTTCTGGGGAGAGAAAGTGTTTTAGGAGGTGGGCATTATCCTTAGTTAGGTGTTATAAATATGAAAAAACCCAGAAAACTGATCGTAGTCAGCACGTTAGTGAAGCGTAAACCAATAGCACGTATTTTGCGTTTATCCTCCACTCACTGCTGTGTAGCAGTAATAATACGAAAAACGATGGTTTCCTGTTCGTTGTATATCCAATTCAATTTGAAAAACATTATTTTATTTTGAAGCTGGTTAAAAGGATTTACATAACATACGAGAGGATTAAGAATTATTCTACTGTTCTGAGCACCCGGAATAAAATGCATGCGAGCAACACCAAGAAGATTTTACTCGAAACTCTTTATCTTGTGGATACAATGAGGCCTCTTTTCCGTACTCATCGCGGATTCGGTTAGTTGAAGAATATGGTGGCCGATTAGTGAGGGATTGTAATTTTTCTAGAAAGGTCGCTCATGAGAAATTCCCGAGAAATTGTTTATTCAAATACGATTCTAGTAATTCCAAAGTAGTAGGCCGATGTCTTACTAGGCCAAGGTGTCATTTTATACTTTTAAATGTTAATTAATGAATGGAAGTGTTTTCTAACGGTTCCAATCAAATTAATCAATTTTACTTTTGTTCCGAATTGTTCTGTTGTCTATTTTATTTTTAAAATTCTTTTACTGCTATTTAACACTATTTAGACTCGGTCAAAGTGATATCGATTTATCAGACTCGCGACTGTGGCAAGCGTTGAGCAAAGCAAAAAGGTTACAAGAGTTACGTGTTCTGTCAAATAGGAAAACAACTGTACAGGGTGGTGAAATTGTGGAAGCATTGACAGAGGTATGTTAAAAACTTATTAACCAGTGGATCATAACATTTGAATAAGTTTAATTTAACAATAAATCACTTTATAGCTCTCTAGTTTTTACGTTTTTCATATTCATGCACCTGTTAAAATTCAAAAGTACAGAAGAATTTTATCTTGGTAAACTTCCGTTTTTTTTCATTATAAACTTAAATTGCTAACAGAAAATTAACTTAAAGAATGTTTTGTAGGGCCGTAAAGAGAAAAGAGAAGAGTGGAATAGACGTAGACATTAATCGAAGTGGATACAAATGGGTCGATGACGACATAAATCTTTTATTGAAGTTGCAGAATGAATGTCGAAAGTGTTTTACATTCACTAATAATAGTTACCCAAAACACAAACTAATGTCGAGTTGTTAGTTAAATCCAGAATATTATTAATATTGAAAAAAGAAGGCACTAGGTGGTATTTTATGTGGTTCCGGTCGTAAAGTTCAAAGTGCTGGAGTCACTTTAAGTGTTTTTGAGCCACCGAGTTAATTTCTTTACACGGTATGGATCATACGGATACGGATGCTAAATACAGTGTAATCATAAACAGTTTATATTCAGAGCTCACCGTAAAAAAAACTACTAGGTAAAGCCAAAATTTGGTTCATATTAGACAAATTATTTTTTCTACAGAGACATTGAGAGAGAGAGAGAAAACGTACTTCTTTAAATGCAGTGAAAGAATAATAATAATAATAATTAAAAGCGAGATAAAGTAATAAAAAAGACGAGGCTGTTTGTCATTGTTAGGTAAGAATGATGGTTCATCGTCGTCTTATTCACACGTTTGAATAACACTATTTTTTAAAAACTGTTCTTAAATACCAATTAATAAGACAACATGTTTCGTACATTTTTGCCACGAAAACAATAACATATGTGATATGAATATGAATTTTTCTAAACTTGAAAGCAAATTTATTTATTTCTCGAAAAAAGTTCTGTTTAACATTAGAATTAAAATCTTCTCGCTTCAAAAATAATAATAATCTGGAAAAGGAATAAATAGGATTTTAATATTTCAAGATTTCTCCGAATCAGCATAGAAAACACATATTGGATTTTTGGATAAAATAATAATAATAATTTTCAATTCATCGATATTATGGACACGAAATCATTTTGTTTGCAAAGGTATTCGTATTAAATTACGTCATCACACTTTACGTGGCTGCTACCCATTGGAGAGACGTCAACCAGCAACTAATGTTCAGTGGTTTTAGTAACACGTCTACAGTTTCATGTGTCTAGAATGTTCTAATTTATCATAAAATGTATTTTATAATCATCTGTATTCAGGTTAAAACTTGCACAGATGTATTATTGCCAGGAAAAAGAATACTCCTTTGGTTTTTTATATTCCTCCAAACAGAAAAACTGCATTTTAATCAGGATCAAAACTGATTGAAACGATAAAATTGCGGAATTACTATTTACAAGAGATTTATTTAGAAATTTTTTATAAAAATCGACAGAAATAGTTGTTAAAGTACACATTTTCGCTGCTTCATTTTCTAAAAAAATTTTACATGGCTATACACGTATGTACCAACGGTTTCATTTTTTAACAGGGATGCTATTTTGATGAGTTACGTTATAATCTTTTGCACTTCACTTTAGATGATTACAGAATTGAATTCTCGAATTATTGAGTAATTATAGAATTGTAAATTGCATCATTATTTTCACCTTTTGAAAACGTTAAGTGCCTTTTTTACGATTGCGTGACAACATTTCTAAATGCAATGTTATGTCTAAGAATGCTGCACAACCAAAAATTCAGTTGTCAGAATATTTTATTTATTTATTTATTTCTGTAAAAATGTTTACGAATTTTTTGTCATTTGTAATTTGATTCAAATAAAATAATATTAATTTATATAAAATAGATTAGATGAAATATTTTTGATACCTTCAAGTGTTGATATTAAAAAGAATCGACTGTAATTATTTAATAACGTTCACTTACATCTGTAATAAGAATGAATTGTAAAGTGTTAGTGAACATTCATAAAACACGTTACCTACTTAAAGGGGTAAGTCAGTGGTTCCCATTGACCACTATAGAGGAAGTGTCTGAGTCTGAAAAAGGTTAAATTATAATATAGATAAAAGTATTTGGGGTCGCGTATCTTACTCTGCGTGTTTCAGGGGTAGAGAGCAATTGTTAGAGAGTAAAATTTTAGGTCAAGGAAGAACGTAATTTTGTAAAATATTTGACGTTTTTTGGCCGTTCTCTTAACGGATTAGATGAAATTATTTTCAAGATTAAGTGTTATTTTATGAATTTTTACAAAATTACAGATATTCAATTGGAATAATACTTTATAAGGTAAGCGGATTTTTACATTAGAAAGAAGCTACTTGATAATAAAAAATTTTATTTTTCTGGAGAGAAGGAGACGATTCCCGGTACGTAGCTATGCAGATTGTTTTCTTACACGATCGTCAGACCAAATAATGAAATATTTTCAATTCCAATAGCAATATACTATCGGGAACAAAGAATAAAAAGTGTTAAATAAAATCACTTAATTTTTTGACTATATATTTAAACACACAAGTGTTCCGTTTAAAAACGATATAAATATGGACGTATTCTTTAGAAGATCTTTTACAGTTTTTTTTGCTGATGATGATTTTTTGAAGTACAGTAATTACGGTCTTTGACATCAGATTTGCTTTTGTATCGAATTTTTTTTTATTTTCTCAAATGCCCATCGACGGCCGAATGAATGAAACCACTGAACAGTGGTAGTTGTTACTGGCTTTAACAAAGGATTGACAGTTTTACACTACACGTCCGTAATACCCCATTCGCACCGAGCATTTCGATATAGATTGTGACCAAGCTCGGCGATTATGCCGTGGTTCGACCTCTCTGGACCATTTCACTCTCGACTGAAACGAGGTTCAATCGCGATCGACTCGACAGAGTTCGCGAAACTAGATCCAGTTATAAGAGAGATCCCGCAATCCCACGCGCGCGAGAAAATATAAGATGGTCGCGGAACACGTGTTGTGCTATCGTCAGAATTAAAAAAAAAACATTTGGAGTGACGATGGCATCTGTCTATTATTAAATATATGGCAAGAAAAAGTATTTATTTCTAATCAAAACTTCTATTTTCTTTGTTGTTGTTCTTAACTTACCGCCTAGTTATGTCAGGTTTATTATCGCGTGTAATAGCCGGGTTCTTCTCGAGCGGACTGACATCACTGACTGTGCGAACAACTCGACGTTCGTCTGGCGACAGCCACAATCCAGATTGTAGGTAAATCGAGATCGACGCGAGTCATGGATTGTGTGCGAACGTAATATAACACAAAAATAGCGGAAAGTTTTCGATAGGAAGTCAGGGAATATCTTTCTGACATCCTATCGGATCGCTTGTTTGTTGCGTTGCCGATCCCGTCAAAGCAAACCATTCCCGAAATGAAATAATGCCCTAGGAAAGAAGTGTATGTTATTCATTTTACCTTCAAATACTTGAATAGTATTTCATTACTTTTAGAATGAACATAAAGAAATGATTTCGGGATCAAGGTGTTAGTTATAAAAAAATAAATCATGGGTTCCTGTTAAAAGGGCACGTGCTCCTCGAAGTATTTTAAAATAATAGCCACTGCATAAAACACACGAGGCTGTTTTATATTTACAGTCAGAAATGAAAAATGGAACACATTTTTCTTTACAAAATTTATAGAAATAGGTGGGTAAATGTGAAAAAATAACTTTTTTCGGTAAAGAAGTACGTTACTATAGAAATTGCTTTTATCTGTACTTTGTTGTTTCCGAACACGCTTACAACACAGAAACAAGCTTTATTTGGCTAAACTATGGTGGATTTTGATTACGTGCTAGAAACGGCCGTAGTGTGTAATTACTGAATTGGCACACTCGATACCATATTCATAGGCTGTGCAGGATGTGCAGTTGTCCTCACGATGATTTTATTATAGGCTATTAATTAAATGGTCATTCGAAAACTGAGATTTGACGTTACACTATAGTTCTGAGTATCATTGATAGTATAGGGCAACACAACCAGTGGACGATATCCAAAGCGGATGCTTATCGAGTAAACTTCTAAAGGAAATTGATCTTCTTAGGCGTTAAACACAAGAAGAAAATCGTAATATTACGCCGGACCGTTTTTCAGTAAAAAAACTGCTACCAACTAACAATATTGAACGATTTAATTCACTCGACTCGACTACCACACCGGTTATGAAAGTGAAATCTTACAAAAGAAAATCAATGTTGCTTATCACTGGTCAAGTGAATAACACCATTCACCGATTTTAGTGGGTGCGCTTAATCAACAGGCTCTCCGAAGAGAGTCTATACACATAAACAGAGGTTAATTTTTCATCGAAAATCCTTCGGACACGAGTTTTCCTTAATTAATAAATCACTGAAAGGTTGCGTTATTTTCTCTTACCAGTACATTTCACTCCAGCATTTTTTTAAAATTAAAATTGGCAAATTCTATAAATTTACATAAAACAATAATAAATTAAATTCTGTCGTTCTATATATTTCTCACGACACGAAGATTTTTTTTTATTTGAGAAAAGTATTGCGCTATCGTTGCGTGATATCGAATGACTCAGACCTAACGTCATAGAAAACGTCGCTATAATAATTGTCACAAGATTGTGCAATCGTCAGTATTTTAACAAACAGCGTGATTGTCGATATCATAGTATACAACATCTCGTGTAGGGTGGAACACGTCTGCTATACCGAGATGGCCGAAGTTACAATTGAGGATTTACCCAGTAATGTTTTATCGAAGATTTTCAATTATTTATCGGTGTCAAACTTGGTGTGTATTCAGAATGTAAACAGGAAGTTCAGAGATGTGGTACATTCACTCAAGTAAGTTAAATTTATCGCATTCTAATTTTATATGAATCAACGAATAAGATTGATTGAAGCATTTATTTTCGGTTTCGGTTTCGATTTCGATTTTCCAATCTTAATTTACGATGCCGCGTTGTATAAACGCAGAAATACTTATCTCGAAATAAATAAATTCTAATCTATAAAAAGCGACATCGTTATATTCACTTTCGGAAGACACATTGGATTACAGTAGAACCTCGATTATCCGCCCTAATTGGGGACTGGGGTTGGTCGGATAATTGAAAAGTATGAAAAAATCCATTATTAGTGTAGTATATTATTATATCCCATGTAATTAGTATATTAGTATATTAGTATATCGCTATTAACCTACTTCGCGTTGAATTTTCATCGATGTTAAGCATAACAAAAATTTTTAAAATAATAATCGTCGCTATTGTATCGTTAAAAATTAGAAAATTAAGCCTCGTTTAAATATTGGCTCCCTTTCATGGTCGAATGAGTGTTGCCAGCTAAAACAAGTAAAAATAATATTAAAGTAGCCAAGACATAGCCAAATATTGTAACGCCACATCACTAGCGGACATTTGAAATTTGCCGACTAGGACGGTCGGTTAACGGAGGGGTCGGTTGATCGGGGGGCGGATAATCGAGGTTCTACTGTACTATTAAAACGAATTTATAGTTCATACAGAACACGCTATTAATTATTAATTATCCGGCAAACCGTATTGTAACTGTATTGTACTGCTTAATATTAAATTGTTATTTCATCGGGTACGATTTTTTCAGTGTTTATTTACAGGCATATCACACGTCGAGATTTATTTTTATCTCCTTTATTATTGTACAAACTACAAATTCCACAAAAAATCCATTTTATGATAATAGAAAATGTCAAATTAAAAATCAAAATGTATTTAATACGTTGATTTTTCATTTATAAAATTCAAATGTCTTTGTTTGTTTGATTGTTTTGTTTAGTGTTTATCCCATTATTGCGCCTCTTAGTTGAAGTTTTTGAACTAAATTTGTTTTTATAATTTTAACACATTCATTGTTCCTTTTTTGCTCTTTACACATTTTTCTTACATCCAAGTCTGTATACAACTTTTACGGTCAATTCGCTTATTGGTTACAGCTGCAAAAAGCTTTTAATAGAGAAACTTCAATTATGGCCACCGTATACATTATTAGTAAATTGTATTCAAAATTTTAGATATAATAATTATGGTTACGATAAAGTATTTTATTTAATTTCAGCATTTCTCAAGAAACGAAAACACATTTAAAATTATTTTGCGTACAATACAGGAAGAACAGAGAACATCTAGATGTCAACAACTTTAGTGAGTGGTATGTCTATATAAATGAATACGAGTATAGAGAAGTATTCAGAAACCTCTACTCTCTTCGTATTAAAAGTGAACATATTGAATTTCACCCATTGTGCTCAGTGTTATCAAAATTTTCAAATTTGCAAGAACTAAGATTACAATTAACATCATTTTGTCCATATGAAAGTAATTTCTATGAAGATCTATCATACAAATTTAGTAGACTAAAGAAATTGTTTATATCGTTTCCGAGAAATTGCATTCATTTGAGATTTCTTCATGTATTTTTAGCCGTTATTTCAAAATATTTAGAATATATTCATATTCACCAAATAATCTATCAGAGTGACTCAGATTTTTACGCATCTACTGAACCAAGCGTGCATAAGACAAAAATTCGTCTACAGAAATTGAAATATTTTATCATGACTCAAGAAAATATCTCGATCAAGACGAGTCAAATTTCACCAGTTTTATGCAAATATAACAATAATCGTCCTTTTCTGGAATATTTGTTTGAGCCGTGGACGAATGTTAAATCTTTCAGTAATATGTGGATTGCACCAGAGATACAACACGAATTAGGTAAGATAATGTAATGAAACTTTATTTTTAATTAATTTCATAGACAGAACAATGGAAAGTTATTCATTGGATTAAAAGAGGACCCCTCTATAGTTTTTCTATTGCGAGAAATTTAAGAGAACGCTACCTAACCAGTTTTTTGCTGAGCATCGAACCAGCTAACTAGTGAATAAAGGCGCTGAACCAGTGTTCACGGCTTTTAATCACTACGCTATTGGGGACATTGCTAATAAATTTAAATGCAAGTACATCATTTATCTTGGTTTTTTAAACCAAATTCTGTTTTAACGGGGCGTTCGTTCAGGAAACATCTGTGTAGGAGAAGATATCTGTGCAGATTGATTCTCATGCTTAAAAACTTGAAACATAGTACGATAAAGTAATGAATATAAGACTTGATTAATCAAGATTTCTCAATTTCAACTACTTCAGAAAAAAAGTTGTAAAATTGAGTGAAACAATAGTCTAACCCTTTTTTTCAGCTGAACTACTCTACTGTAAAGGCAATTCGATTTATTGAAATAGGGCAACGCAACACCTGAGCGATGTGCTTAGAGGGGGTATCTTACATTAGGATTTTTCTTGTGAAAATGGCTTTATTTATTTCCAGATCAAGTATATGCAGAAATTTGGGGTATTTCTAATAGTAATAATGCACTTTTATATTTTTACGTAGAAAGAATGCAAACTTCTCGACTAGACTTTTGAAAGACTTTTAATTTCATAAAGTTGAATATCAACTGAAACAGCGCAAAGAAAAAGGAGTTTGTATTGCCTTAAAATTCACTTAAATTTCATTTCACGTTGTTATTAAACAGTTGTAGAGTTAAGTGTTATTAAAAAATATAATTACTTTATCTTATCAATTCAAACGAATCATTCTTCGCCTCTTGAATCCCGAATTGTTCTTACTTTTTCCTCGCTACAGGGCGAGAAAATATTTGCTCATTTTTTTATACGCTACTGTATTGCAATTCACAATATTTTATAATCTACTTAAGTTTTTGCAATACTTCATCTATTTGAACAAAAATTTGCATATATATGACCATTTGTTCTCTATATTTAGTAGAAAGATTGTGCAGAACACTTAGAGTATCATTTTTTTTCTTGTGTCTTTTCCGCGAAGTTACCTTATTAATAATATTAATTACCATAAACTTGTAAAAATATTCAATGTAACGTAATGTTATTTTTGTAATTAATTGCAATTGAAGTAACGGAAATGATAGAAAAGCAGAATATTTTAAACACGGGAACAAGAAAAACGTCCTTCCTGCAAAAGAATGTTCGTCGAGATGAATGCGCTACATATTCAATGTTTGAAAACGCCCTTGGATCTCTATACCTCAGCTTCAGTTGTACAGATTTCAATGAAGTTAACAGGAGATATTTACACGCGTTTAGTAGCAGCAGAGTAAAATATCTTTATCTTAACAGAATTACTACTTCAAAATATAATTCGGTGAGTGGAAATTTACTCAGTATGAATTTTGATTCTTAATACAACAGTAATAATCTGTTTTTTACATATTACAGACAGATGGAGGGTTGCTATGTTTGCACAGGTTCTTTCCTCATTTGTCAGAACTAAATATGGTGCATACTCACATTGGATTGTGTTTTCACGTATGCAAAGAAATCAGCAATCTTACAGGTTCGTTCTCAAAAATCATACTATTCATCTATACAACTTAGATAAATATTTATTCTGAAGTAATATTGTCACAGAGTTGAAGAGTGTCGCTTTGTCTGCGTGCTTGGCAACGAATATTTGTTGTGAAAGAGAGAGAAATCAAGAAAAAACGGTTAGTAAAACATGATTTTGGAGTATTATTTCATATTTTATAATTATAATAATAATTATTAAAACTTTAGTCTCCACTATGGATCGTAGCAAAGAAGTGTTGTAAGCTAAATAAACTAGAAATATATGGATGCCAGCGGTGCAAGAGTCATTCAACCAGGTATGGCTGCTCTTATTGTTTTAGAAGAAAGTTATATCGAGAATTTGATTTGTACAGTTCTATTAGGCATATAATAATGTATTTCGTTCTCTATGTCGAATAATTGTAAGCATTGTCTGGTAAAGATACTTCAATGTAAATGGATAGTTACGTAAGTCAATGAAATAGTTGTGAGAATAAACACGAGGGGACCGAGCCTTCTAATCGTCGAGTTGGTAAAACTCGCCCACTTTTTCTTTCTGTCGAGTGGCGAGAGGGTTGGTAAAGACAACAGTTGTGCATGCGAGCAATGATAGACAGGTTCACAGGTTAAACAAAAAAGAAGATTATTATATAACTGAGGCTGATTTACGTGAGCATACATAAAGAATTAAATAATTAAATGCTTAAATGCGGATAACACATAAATCTATCGGTAACGGCGATCAAAGTAGTCACTATGAGTGTCTACTCTCAAACAGTCTGGGAGTTTACAAAGGTTACTGCACTCAGATATATCTTATATGCTATCCGATGACGGTACTCGACGATCATTCTAGACTATGGAAGCTGGAATAGTCTTATGTCTTCTACCTGCTTCTCCTCGGACATTTCTGGGTCGGGAGACACTTGTATTCGGATCTTCCTAACTTGTCGACGTTTAAGTGTCGACATCCGATTTATTTCCGTGGGAACTTGCAATAATTTGTTTTCATCTTCAAATGTTAAAAATGTTAAACACAAAAATTTAAGCCCTGAAAACCCTCTGTCTCACATGTTTGTCTTTAGTTCTGGACAAAAACTCACAAAAACCGGATTACCAGAACAATTTCGTATTACAATGACTGGTTAAATTTACCTTAGGTAGCAAAAATGGCGGCTTACCTAACCTAACCTATTTTAATAAATTACCATAATTATTACCAATCAAATTATTAGAATATGTTTGGTTAAGTTAGAACGTGCGTCTCCATTGTTTCCTTTCTTTTGTTTACTGGAATCAGAGACGAGTCGCCATTTTGGCTAAGGTAAATCTAACCTAATTACTTATATAAACATTTATATGGTATCACTTTTAACTCTTCTTTTACTTTTCTTGTTGAAACACATATATATATATATATATAACTCATTCAAAGGGCATCAGTCTGTCCGCGTAACGTTATGCGAAATACGGACACTAGAGCCGCCCTAGCGAAGTTTTTAAATTAACAGTAAATTACTTTTATTTTTAATAGGAATTTATTATTGATATGAATTTATTATTTATACCACGGAATAGTATAAATAACTATTATATGCCTTGCCTTGCCCTATTAAATGCCTCGATTAACCTTGCGCTGCACGTGTACAACATTCCGTGACTCAGTGACGTATTAACTCAAGGAAAATCTATTGAAAAAATGGCGGATTCATTTAAAATCGAGGTTTACGAGCGAAGGTAAATAAACAAATTAAACTATTTTAAAGTATTTATAGGATGTTTAATAGGTGGAAACATAGATTCGTATGACGCGATCAGGACGGTAAGATTTACTCTCCGAATGAAGGGGTGGCGACCCTTTCTCTGTGCGAATAATAAATGTCTAATGAACCATAGCCCTACGCGCGACCCTTCCCGAGATATAGCTCTCCAAAAATTATTCTACTGGTCACGTGATCGCCTGTTTTCCACAATTTACCCTGCGAATGAGCGGGTCGGCGACCCCGTAGTATGCGCGAGCGCGCGCTAATTTTTTTTTCGCGCGGTAGGTCCCATTTTGACCGCGGTGTCACGTGACCTAAAATGACGTACGCGAATTTTCAAGGGCTTTTATCTCGCGAAGGGTCGCGCGTAGAGGTATAATTCCTTTGACTTTATTTGACTTGTTACAAAAGAAGTACGCAAAGCAATAGCTGCACCAAATCTTTATACTATTCAAATTTAATGTGTCTAGCATCTAAGGGTGTTAAGTGTGACGTTTCCATACCTTGGTAAATGTAGAGTTTAATATTCATGCTCGGGCAAAAAGTAACGATAGCATAAATTAAAATCATTAGATTAAGGTTTATCACAAAGAACTTGGCTTCTGCTGTACTATTTTACATGCGGTGTTTTGAGTTTTTGTGGAAAACATACTGTATTTTTAGACTTGTCCAAAAATTTTTCTGATTAGTCTTCGAAAAGGAGAACCTAATTCTTGTACCCAATGAAAACAGGTAAGATCAGCTATAATCTTCTTTCACTTCCCCAAGGGGGAATTTCCAAAAATCCTTTCTTAGTGTACATTCTCGTGATGTACTCAAACTTTGTACCAAATTTCTACTTTAACTCCTAACTGTTTGTGCTCTGCGCTTATTATTATTATTAAATATTATTATCAACCCAACTCGATTATAAGATTATTTGTTTTTTAAACTTTACAAAAATAGACTTTCATAATAGCGGTCAATGTAATAATAATGACAGTAAATGGAACGAGCCAAAATTATTCTGTCGTCTTCATAATTTCAGGTTACAATTTTTAATTATTATATTGGACTGTGGCATGCTTCTGTGCATTATGCTTCTCTTGATAACGACAGAGTCAGAGCGGTAATTCATGTGACTACGTATTAAGAAAAATTTTCACTTCAAATTACGTGACTTCAGGCTAAGCTTTTTGAACCATATATAATTGATCGGGACCAACTGCTTTTTATGCTTTTCACGTCTAGTCTCGACATTTATCTAGCTAACACCGATCAGACTACAGAAAGAGAGTCAGACAAACATACTTACAAGAGTGGAAATTTATAGGTCTACGCTACTAGTATAGCACTGCGTTTCCATGTATTGGCATAAACGTAGATTTCAGTGACTTTTTGGAGGTTTATTTGTATATTTTCAATAGATTTTATTTTTTGAATATTTAATTATTTTTCTTAAGTTGTACTAAAATGCTACGTTTAGTAGATGGCGGGAGAGATTTTCTTCAGTTATCGCGTCAGACTATCCACAACTTTGAAATTATGTTTTCGCTTAAGGAATTAAACAGTTTTAAAGTAATTGCATCTAATTTAACATGAAAAAATTTACTTCTAAACTGTTTAGTTCCTTTTAGCGTTTAAGGAAAAATGGTTATTTAAGAATATGTTAAGCAATTTACAAGTAACATCTCTAAAGGGAATTTATTTGTAAACCGTTTATCATATTCTAAGTGACCGTTTTAGATATTATGGACTACTCTATTATGCAATTGTAATGTTGTCATTTACGTTGAAAAAACAATGACATAGCACACATTCATGCTTGATTTTTGTAGTCGTTTCAGATTTAAAAATATATACTCATGTAACAAAAATATGTGATTTACAAATTTTTAATTTTGGCAGCTCCAATGTTTTCGAACATCGCTGGGACGAATATTTGTCAGCGATGCCTGAAATACGTAATTTGAGCTCTTTGTCTTTAATTAATCTTCCTTCTGTCACGAATTTTGGATTTCTAGTTGAAGTTGGAAAACGGTGTAGTATCAAACGTCTTCGCATTCACAATGTTGGAAGTAAATCAGAACATCGACTGTTTATGGAATGCCTTTGTACTTTTCTGCAAAATGCCGTGTCACTAACATATCTCAGGTTAGTTGAAGATTTTAATTTTTTATATTTCTGCAGTGTGGAAACAAAGAAATCTATTTCTACATATATTATGAGTTTTGCTAGGCACACAATGGGGTGCCCGAGAGGTGAGCGATGGTACTCTATCTACTCATGAGAGACCACTCCAAAAATTTTAGAATGATTCTCACCTGGATTCGATCTGGGCCTGACAGATTAGTAGGCTACGCGATCGTAACTTACCTTTATAACGCTGTAAGACCTCATAAAAAGTAATACAGTGTTTGTCTTCATTAACACGTGTTTCATATAATTTTTCAGAATAAGCCAAAGCAATTTAGATTTTTCATATTCTCCATTATGGAAAGCAATGGCAAATGCTAAAATTTTACGACAAATCCGTTTTCTATCAGCAAAAAAATGTATATTAGATATTGTCGAAGTTGCCGAAACATTATCGAAGGTAAGTAAAATATGTAGTGGTGATTATGGTTTTCCTATTTAGAGTACTCTGTAGATGAAACTAGTAAACAGATTGTCACCAAAATTTTATATAAAATGTACAAGGAATACAAAATAAATTTTAGAAAACGAAATTAGATTTGCAGCTTTCTCTACAGGAAAAATGCATGAAACGAAAAATCAAAAATTCAACGAAACCTTATATTTTTTCTGCCATGCACATGCCATATGCAAAAGCTGTTCACTAATGTAAGTAATGTCAATGTGTGGTCCATTGTTCGGGTGTAAAATTTGCACGGTCACAACTTTGACAGTTGATCATTTACACAGTTGCAGACACAGTTGCGTACACACCTACAGCTGACCACAAATGCTCTCTAGTGATGCTTTGCGTTTGCAGTGGAAGGTTTTAAACTATAATTTTGTTTCACAAATTCCTTTTCCGTATTCTTTGCGTATTTTCAAAACTTTTATGTGTACCCGATAATAAGTGACATCTACAGAGCACTATGAGTTGAGAAGCTTTAATTACGGCTTCGTGTATATAAATTAATCTGACTATTGTACGTTTGCAGTTACTTTATTTGTCGGATTTACATATTCATATACGCATTCAACGGAAACGAATCAAACAGATAAGAGAAAGGTATTATGGTTATTTTTGACTATTTTTATATCAATTATTTGCACGTTCACATTTCCGTTTTGTATTAGAGTGTTGAAGAACTGGAAAGGAACGGGATTATTTCCGCAGATTATAACCGGTGGCATCTTCTGGTGTGACGAAAATATTTACTTGATTCCGAAAGCCGTACCTCTAAACGAGTGTAGTGAATGCTTTTTATCGACGAATGTTGCACAACCTAAAATATAACTTTAATAATATCTTATTTTTTTATTTTGTTCATAGATTTTATGCATAATTTAATTTAAATAATCTGTATCAGATGTAACGGTTTTGCTTACTTGCATCCTACTATTTAAACAATTAGCGACAGTTTAAGTGGGAAGGTTAAAATTGTTGTACATTTTTATTAATAAATTTATTTAAAGTAAACACTGTGCTCGATGTAGGTACTGTACAAGCAGAGAAAATATGTTTTAAATTGATTAACATTACTTAATGTAATTGCAAAGTTTTATGTTTATAAAGTCGTATTTATATTTTTTATATTTATTAAATGAGAATTATTACATTCCAAAAAGATTTGATATTATGTCTTTTCTGTTATAATTTCTGTATTTTGTTCACGACAATGTCCATGACATATTGAATGACATTTAATCACTCGAATGAGGTTACTGCTTTAAGACGTGCTATTAATCAACCAGTGATCTGACTTTTCTTTTAACTTTTTACTTAAATTTACTTAATCTAGAATAACAGAGTTAAGTTAATTCTAATCAATTAATAACAATCAATTTTTATTTTATGTTTTGTTTGAGTTTGTACAAAGAACAATACGTTTAATTTTTGAACGTTTCTTCTGGATAAATCTTTGTGTACTTTTAAAAAATCAATAATAAATTACTCACATTCCTATAAAGTTATTAACGTTAAGTGATTTTGTAAAAAATAATTAAAATAACTGAAATACTCCGTAACGAAGTCTTGTATAAAATTTTTCAGAATATCGTTTATGAAAAAAATTTCAAAATTTGCTTTTTAATTTCATAAAATTAAAGTAAATTTAGCCATTCTACAAATATCTTTAGCTTTATTAAATTCCATTTTGCATTAAAGTCAAAAGAATGAAAACCATTTTTAAAGTGCTTTAGGGGAGACCGGGGAAAGATCGGCATGTTAAGCTTTACTTAAATTTTGTGTAATAAATACTGCTGTAAACTGAAAAAAAAGCTTTGCATATTGTCTATTGGAATGTTACCTTACTATAGAACTGGTTAAAATCAGTTTGGAAATAAAAATAATTAAAATAATTACAACTTTACAAGAAGAGAGAAATTGACGAAGTTGCCCCGGGTATAGGGGCAAGATCGGCAACTTCTCTCTTTTTGTAAAGTTGTAATTATTTTAATTATTTTTATTAAAGTTGCCCCTGGTATAGGGGCAACAGTAATGGGGCAAGATAGGCACGTATATAAAATTATGTTATTAACAATGTATAAGTTGGAATTCACTATTAAA
>NW_019385397.1:29978-47770 GCF_000671375.1 Centruroides sculpturatus
GTAGCACCCCACTGATTTCCGTTATAAGTCTATGCAAAAAAATTTTTTCGTGCAAAATTGAAATTTTTTCGGTGCGATCTTTACACCATGGAAGGAAGGTACTGAGGGCATCATTTTTAAGCACTAAAAATTTTAAAAAATACACGCGTTTAAACACCCCGGGGGTTCTATATAACCCCGCGAGCCTAACCGTGGGTATTAACATAACAAACATTATTCTCTCACCATTATCATTTTTAAAACTATTTAAACTCATTTCTGACATCGATGTTATTAACTTTTTCAAGACAAGAATTACCATTTATTTACTCATTTATAACAAATTTTAATGTCACATCACTACATATCATCGAGCAAAGGCATGGTTTTTTTAATTTGTTAACTCCTGATTAACCGTCACCTCGGTTAACCGACCGCGTTCTAGTCGGCAAATTCAAATGTCCGCTAGTGATGTGGCGCTACAATATTTGGCTATGTCTTGGCTACTTTAATATTATTTTTGTTAAATTTTTATGTGTTTTAGCTGGCTACACTGGCTCGACCATGAAAGGGAGGCCAGTATTTAAACGAGACTTAATTGTCTAATTATAATTATTTAAACGAGACTTAATGTCTAATTAACATGGAGGATAATTCAACGCGAAGTAGGTTAATAGCGATATACTAATATTTTAATTACATAGGATATAATAATATACTACACTAATAATGGATTTTTTCATATTTTTCAGTTATCCGACCAACCCCAGTCCCCAATTGAGTCAAATAATCGATGCCTTTTATATTCTTATAAGTAATTTTGATATGTTTTTTTTTCACTTTCTAACAGAGTTTTCATGTTGTATAAAGTATTGTTTGATTCCTTGTTTCAGGTTTCATACACAAGTTATATTTTCAGTGTCATGAAGTCAATGGACAAGCTTATAACTGACTATAATGACATCCACTTGTAAACTCATTATTGTAAAAAAAACTATATATATATATATGTATATACACTAACTCGTTGAAATATAATGATACATTTTTTTTCTATAAACACAAGTAAAGAAATTCGATATTCATACTTTTAAAAACATATTTTATTTATTAATTAATGTAAAATTCAACTTCAAATGACTAATTCTTTATTTTATAAAAGACTAGCTGTTACCCGCAGCTTTGCCCGCAAGGATTTTGCAAGCAGAATATAAATGGGGTCTGCTTGCAAGACGCCAAGTATTTCAACAACCATAATAATCTACATATATATATATATATATATAAACGTGTATGTCCCTATATTTCACTTTTCGCCAGAACTATACATCGCACATGAATGGTGCTTGTATGTGGTAGTAGCCCCCAAGTCTCCATTCGTGCATAGGGGTGATTGCGTCTCGATAGCTATAAGAGTGCGGGAGACATGAGGCTGAAAGTGGTTGAAAGTGGCTTTCTATTACGAATGTTTTGTTCGAATTTGTTCGAATTAAATTCGAACATTAATTTCGAATATTGGTTCGATTATAGAACGATTGTAAACGTTCCAGAAACGTTGAAAATAGTTCGTTTGACTAAACGTATAAATTCTCTAATTAGTCTGGAATTAATTTGAATATTGTTCGAATTTGTTCGAAAAAATTCGAACAATATTCAAATATTTATGTATTATATTATAAATATTTATTCAATATTCAAATATTTAAACAATATTCAAATATAATATTCAAATATTTATTTTATGTTCGAATTTAATTCGAACATAAAATTCGAAAATTGGTTCGATTATAGAACGATCGAAAATGTTTCAGAAACGTTGAAAATATTTCGTTTGACTGAACGTGAACAGGAGACGTTCAGAAATAGAAACGGGACCAGGAAGTATTAATATAAAGCGGCATGAGAGATTTACAAGCGGTTTTTTGCGCTTTTGCGGGAAATCGAACATATTTTTATGCTCATGTAAAAATTCCCTGGAAACTTCTGGAAAGGGGAGACCTAATTCTTGCATTCTGTGAAAACGGGTAAGATTGGCTATAATGTAATTATCTTAATCTTCACTATCGTTACTTTTTGCCAACAAATAAAAACCTAGCGAAGCGGGTCCTTGTAGCTATTTGTTATATAAAAACTACCGCTGAGAATGATGAAAATTGTTGAAAATCAAACGAACTATTTTCAATTTGATCAATTTTCTAAAAAGTTTACAATCGTTCTATAGTCGAACCAATGTTCAATAACGGATTCGAATTTACAACGGTTCGAATATTCGGTTAAAAAATCATATTATAAAAAATATTTATAACAATAAATAAAATGTTATCAGTTTAATACACCTAAGTACTCAATGAAAACTAAACGTAGCTGAAAACAAAAAATCGCATCTAAAATAGAACAGTAGAAGCCATTTTTCTGGTTAAGCCTTCATTTTCTTTTTCTCCCCCCGCGGGGAATTTCAAAAATTATCTACTTAGTGTGCGTTTTCATGACGTACCCTAAGTGTTAACCAAATTTCATTTCTTTAGGTTCAGCGGTTTGCTCTGGGCGATAATGAATTAGTGACTCAATCAGTCAGTGAAAACAAGTAATTTTATATATTTAGATTTAACATTGGATGTTACTTCGAAATCTGTAAATAATATTTATAAAAATAAAATATAGTCGAAATGAGACAATCAAGTTAAATAATATTCTATTATATATTTCTAACAGCTTCAAGTTGTATTTAATTATTACCCCATGAAATACTGGTAAAACAAAGTTGAAAGTTAAATACACAAAAAAATAGAAATAAAAACTTTTTATAGCTGTGCCAGAAAATTACCGGTAAAATTTGATATTTGACAGTGAAATTAATTAACACCTAAACAACATGCACATTGCACAGATTACAAGTACAGTAAATTTCAGNCTTGTTGGAGAACAATAAAAACACTACACTCAACAAGCCACCAATAAAACTCAACTGCCTAACCTATAACCAAAGTCTCCTTTTAATTTGTTTTTAAAAAAAAGCGCTTGACAAACTTGCCCCGCATGTCGAAGTTGCCCCGGTCTCCCCTATATACGTTAATTAAAATTCATTAACTGAATAATTCTTTGAATTACATAAACATGCATTCGAGTAAAATTTTAAAATATCAAAATTACATAAGAGAATAACATTCTCCCAATTTGATGAACATGAACTTGAATGCGACTTTGCATTTTTTCAGTGAGATTGCTATCCAAAGTTCCGAATTTTCGTTACGCATCTAACACCTAAATACAAATCACTTAAAGTACAACGTCACGTGGATAAGAAAACGAACTGTTGCCTCTAATTTTTCAATGAATGCAATCAATTTTCTTCAGGAAGCTTCACAGTCTTTCCACTTACAAACGATTACACAATTCACAACATCAAAATTTATTTAAAATTCAAATTATATCAATATTTATTCGAATATCGATAACTCAGAAATGAATAATGCACTAACTCGTACAAGTATTACAGACAATCGTTCTTGCAAAAAACAGAAAATATTATCATTAGATAATAACGAGATTGTGAAATGTCTACATTCGTGAATTGCCGGATAGAAGTGTCGAAATATTCTCTGTTCATGTAAACAGCAAGTGATTAATGAATATTAATGTATTTTCAACAACTGCTGGCACATCACAGATATCACATCGTTCTGCTTTTGTTTCCACTAACCGATAAGAGTTTCGATGTGACATATTGAAACAGCGACGGCCATTGAGTTAAATGTTGCTCCGACTTCATTAATTAATGTACGCAAATATTAGTGTTATTAACGTGTAGTAATTACTAGTAGACGGATTTCTCAAATAAGACCTTTATAATTGAGAGCATCGAGACTGTCATCAAACATTTCTTGTTCTAGTCTAACAATTCGTATTAACAGTGAAATTTCTGTATTTCTACAGTCAAATTTAATATTTGACTTATTTAACATGATCGCCAGTATATTTACCAATAGGAAAGCTTTCAATTACGTGTTTCATTCTTAAACGCGTAATTTACAGAACTTACAGCAGAGCATCTTTTACTTCGTAGAACACCGGTCAATTGAATTAGAGAAGAGAAAAACGAATACAATCCACTCATTGTCTGAAAATAGTTAAGTATAATAAATATTACAGCACAGAAAAGTACTTTTTTTATTTATGATTATTCTCAAATATTTCACTTTCTTTAACAACTATACTAAAAATGCAAAATGCAATTTAAACTAAAAATGCAATTTTGAATTATAGCGTAATAAATAATTTTATATTATAAGAAATGATTACACATTGCTGATATTCACACTCTACAAATTAATAACGAATTAAAAATTCATGAATTGAAATATATTGTTTTTTTTTGCTAACTTTTAAAAGTAAACATGAAAGCAATTTGACTTTTATCATCGAAAATTTACAATTTACAATTTCGATATTCTGCTAAAAAAACTGAAGACAACACTATAATAAGACGTATTTACTCTTATCAAGAAATTTCTTTTGAGGTAAAACAACCCAGCCATAGATATTCCGAAAGGCCTCCTTCCGAATCTCTTCATGAAAGAAGTGATCTGAAATTATGCAATTATTAAAGAAAATAAAATCACGTAGGAAATAAGATTTATAAATAACGTACTTTAAATCTGTATATCGGCGACAAAATAGAAGAGTTACACTTTCCGATGTTAATAAAACTGTCGTAAATCTGAAGTATATTTATAAAAAAACATCATTTAGTTTAGTCTTTCAATGATTATATCTTATAAGTTGCATATTGATTAAAAGAATACTTACGATTGAGGTAAAAATTGATAATGCCCACGACACTATTAATGCTCCAGTGAAAAATGTCACCGCAATTACTGCAATTGCCGCACGAAAAATTACGTCAATACGTACGAAGAGAGCGATATATATATAAAAAAAACAGGTTTGATAGACAAAAAAACAGTAAACAAGAGGAAGAAACGTGTTCCATTTATCGTTGATTTCCTGAAATATATGCCAAATTTTCCAGAGTTTTTGCGTTAGTCGATCAATAAACAATTTTGTTTCATTCGTTTCAAACTGCAACTGAATAGAAATGTTTATCAATTTTTTTCCTAAAAGTAACAAAAAAATAACTGAAAAAAGAAACACACAAATTATATGAGACGCAACATACATTAACCAAAGTTCAATGCCGAAAACACAGAGCAGAGACATTCTATAATTGAACTGTGCCGATTTCAAAGCAGAATAACCAAAGTACGAACTAATCGTGGAGCAAGATAAAAGAATCAAAACGTAAAAAGAGAAATAATAAATAATGTAACCTTCATATTTTTTGATAAATTCTTCTTCTTCCTTAAAATCTTTCATCAAATAATGATTATTAAACTTTCTTCTTCGCAAAATACTGAATTGTACAGCTGTGTACAATGAAGAATTCCATGCAACGAATATAATGTAAAATTTATTATTTTCAAATATCGAAAATATTTCAATGCAAACACCTTCTGTCGCAATCGTTACTGTAAGCATTAATGCCATCGTCCATAAAAATACTTCGAGTAAATTCGTATAAATTGTAAAAAAGTTTTGATATCTTCTTGACTTTTCTTTTTGACAATTGCATGTTTCGAAAATATTCAAACTAAATACTTCGGAAACAGAAATTAAAGGTCGAAGTTTTGTGGTAATGCAATTGCTGTATGGCGAATGCATTTTGAACGAAACAAGCTTAAAGATTATTTCGGTGTGCAGTCGCGAAGGGCATGAAAGTTAATCGTTGACTTTAATTATAATATAACAAGTTGAAGATTAGGCAATATACACTGAGATAAATACAAAAGTTAAAATAAAGCTTTAGGTCGTTTGGTTTCCACTGAAATATCCTTTGACAGAAATACGTATATGAAAATATGGGTCACGATTGGTTGATAGACGCAATTGTGAAGAAAATCGATTGCGTGACGTAAACGAGTGTTTAATCCAATCACGTTACGGACTGTACGTGACTGAATTGTTGCTTGGAAACAATTCGCGATGAATAAATTTCAATTTGTATATTTTTTTAACACGTTATCTGATTGTATATTTGATATTTTTTTAAAATATTATGCCATATTGTTTTATTTTTCCAGGTAACATTATTCTTAAATATGAATACCATTTTATATTACTTTACAGGTTGAAGAATTTAAAGTGTCGGTTTGTGTTTACTTATTGTTCGATGTGTTAGGATTGAATAGACTTGGCACTGAATTACAATTAATTTACGAAAAGAAAATTTTTACTAAAATGCTATTATTATCTCGCTACTATTATCTCGAAAGTCTACTTTTTCTGTGTTATGTGAATCTTCTACTTGCCATCTCACTTCAACTTATTTGTCTTGTGCTTTCTTGATGCCTGTTTATATAAGAATTACGTAGACAATAACTAAGCACAACTGACTAACGATACTACTTTACTTATTAAAATATAGAGAATAGTTTTTATCTGATATTTGTATGTAAATATATTACTTGAACTTTTAAACTTCAAGGCTTTGATATTTTCGACACAAAACTGCACGAGTAAAATTTTATTGTATATTTTGTAAATATGGAGATTAATAATAGATGATAATTATTTATAATCAAATTTTATTTTTTTAATTTATAAAACAAATATGATGCCCAAAGAAAAATTTTTATGTTCATTTTAACACTTCATTTTCGATACTAAATACTTAATTTTATTGCTAAATTTTGATCAGTTTTTCTCTCCGTTAATTAGGTTAACCCACGGTTACGCGCGTTCAGTTACTCTCGCACGATAAGGCGCGCGGGGTTCGATTTCAGGGCTGTTTCAAAATTCAATTTTTCAAAACTCATAGTTTTTTTCGCGATTTTTTCATTTTGGATGTTTGTGGGCATGTGTTTTTGATGTATTAGTGAAAAAAACTACTTTAAATATATCGATTTTATTTATTCGTAACGAAAAAACAGAAAGTCCCCGTTTTTAGAAATTTTTCAAAAAAAATTGGTCGACTTCAAGAGTGTATTTTACAAACTGTAAACAAGTCTGATGCTATCTAAGCTGTCAATCGTCTTCCTGCATGTGTTTTTTAACTACCACAACAATAAATTCTTTGTCCGAAACCCCGGGCCAAAAATATCTATGAATTTCCAAAAATACACCATCTAAAATCATACAGCAACTAGGAGGAAAAGTGGAGATTATTTGCAGATAACATCGATAGTAAACTTCTTTTGCACTGTAATTGGTTAATTTATATGTCTGTTATTAGATCGACCTATAAAAACAATTGCTAGAAATATTCCCGCGAAATGCCACGCCCCCGAAGGCCACCACACGGAAGTATGTAAACAATCGCTACAAAATCGCGTGTTTTAATCTTTTTTTCCACTTCTAATTTGCTAATAATAAGTCGCTTGAAATTATTTAGACGAATAAACATGTTTTCAACACCATTTAGCAATAAATATCGCCAAAAAACGCCACCTTTCAAACTGTCAATGTTAAGTCTATGGGAAACTTTTTTGCCGTTTATTGGCTTTAAAAATTTTGTTTTTACGCCTTTTATGCTCTAATTGGTCATTTCTATCATGACTGACTCTATATCAACCAATAAGCTTTCCCTCAAAACACGAAGTCAGATCGACCCACCTCCGTTAGTCGCGCGAAAAAAAATTTCACCATTAGGCGCGCGGGGTACTGTAGCACCCCACTGATTTCCGTTATAAGTCTATGCAAAAAAATTTTTTCGTGCAAAATTGAAATTTTTTCGGTGCGATCTTTACACCATGGAAGGAAGGTACTGAGGGCATCATTTTTAAGCACTAAAAATTTTAAAAAATACACGCGTTTAAACACCCCGGGGGTTCTATATAACCCCGCGAGCCTAACCGTGGGTATTAACATAACAAACATTATTCTCTCACCATTATCATTTTTAAAACTATTTAAACTCATTTCTGACATCGATGTTATTAACTTTTTCAAGACAAGAATTACCATTTATTTACTCATTTATAACAAATTTTAATGTCACATCACTACATATCATCGAGCAAAGGCATGGTTTTTTTAATTTGTTAACTCCTGATTAACCGTCACCTCGGTTAACCGACCGCGTTCTAGTCGGCAAATTCAAATGTCCGCTAGTGATGTGGCGCTACAATATTTGGCTATGTCTTGGCTACTTTAATATTATTTTTGTTAAATTTTTATGTGTTTTAGCTGGCTACACTGGCTCGACCATGAAAGGGAGGCCAGTATTTAAACGAGACTTAATTGTCTAATTATAATTATTTAAACGAGACTTAATGTCTAATTAACATGGAGGATAATTCAACGCGAAGTAGGTTAATAGCGATATACTAATATTTTAATTACATAGGATATAATAATATACTACACTAATAATGGATTTTTTCATATTTTTCAGTTATCCGACCAACCCCAGTCCCCAATTGAGTCAAATAATCGATGCCTTTTATATTCTTATAAGTAATTTTGATATGTTTTTTTTTCACTTTCTAACAGAGTTTTCATGTTGTATAAAGTATTGTTTGATTCCTTGTTTCAGGTTTCATACACAAGTTATATTTTCAGTGTCATGAAGTCAATGGACAAGCTTATAACTGACTATAATGACATCCACTTGTAAACTCATTATTGTAAAAAAAACTATATATATATATATGTATATACACTAACTCGTTGAAATGTAATGATACATTTCTTTTCTATAAACACAAGTAAAGAAATTCGATATTCATACTTTTAAAAACATATTTTATTTATTAATTAATGTAAAATTCAACTTCAAATGACTAATTCTTTATTTTATAAAAGACTAGCTGTTACCCGCAGCTTTGCCCGCAAGGATTTTGCAAGCAGAATATAAATGGGGTCTGCTTGCAAGACGCCAAGTATTTCAACAACCATAATAATCTACATATATATATATATATATATAAACGTGTATGTCCCTATATTTCACTTTTCGCCAGAACTATACATCGCACATGAATGGTGCTTGTATGTGGTAGTAGCCCCCAAGTCTCCATTCGTGCATAGGGGTGATTGCGTCTCGATAGCTATAAGAGTGCGGGAGACATGAGGCTGAAAGTGGTTGAAAGTGGCTTTCTATTACGAATGTTTTGTTCGAATTTGTTCGAATTAAATTCGAACATTAATTTCGAATATTGGTTCGATTATAGAACGATTGTAAACGTTCCAGAAACGTTGAAAATAGTTCGTTCGACTAAACGTATAAATTCTCTAATTAGTCTGGAATTAATTTGAATATTGTTCGAATTTGTTCGAAAAAATTCGAACAATATTCAAATATTTATGTATTATATTATAAATATTTATTCAATATTCAAATATTTAAACAATATTCAAATATAATATTCAAATATTTATTTTATGTTCGAATTTAATTCGAACATAAAATTCGAAAATTGGTTCGATTATAGAACGATCGAAAATGTTTCAGAAACGTTGAAAATATTTCGTTTGACTGAACGTGAACAGGAGACGTTCAGAAATAGAAACGGGACCAGGAAGTATTAATATAAAGCGGCATGAGAGATTTACAAGCGGTTTTTTGCGCTTTTGCGGGAAATCGAACATATTTTTATGCTCATGTAAAAATTCCCTGGAAACTTCTGGAAAGGGGGGACCTAATTCTTGCATTCTGTGAAAACGGGTAAGATTGGCTATAATGTAATTATCTTAATCTTCACTATCGTTACTTTTTGCCAACAAATAAAAACCTAGCGAAGCGGGTCCTTGTAGCTATTTGTTATATAAAAACTACCGCTGAGAATGATGAAAATTGTTGAAAATCAAACGAACTATTTTCAATTTGATCAATTTTCTAAAAAGTTTACAATCGTTCTATAGTCGAACCAATGTTCAATAACGGATTCGAATTTACAACGGTTCGAATATTCGGTTAAAAAATCATATTATAAAAAATATTTATAACAATAAATAAAATGTTATCAGTTTAATACACCTAAGTACTCAATGAAAACTAAACGTAGCTGAAAACAAAAAATCGCATCTAAAATAGAACAGTAGAAGCCATTTTTCTGGTTAAGCCTTCATTTTCTTTTTCTCCCCCCGCGGGGAATTTCAAAAATTATCTACTTAGTGTGCGTTTTCATGACGTACCCTAAGTGTTAACCAAATTTCATTTCTTTAGGTTCAGCGGTTTGCTCTGGGCGATAATGAATTAGTGACTCAATCAGTCAGTGAAAACAAGTAATTTTATATATTTAGATTTAACATTGGATGTTACTTCGAAATCTGTAAATAATATTTATAAAAATAAAATATAGTCGAAATGAGACAATCAAGTTAAATAATATTCTATTATATATTTCTAACAGCTTCAAGTTGTATTTAATTATTACCCCATGAAATACTGGTAAAACAAAGTTGAAAGTTAAATACACAAAAAAATAGAAATAAAAACTTTTTATAGCTGTGCCAGAAAATTACCGGTAAAATTTGATATTTGACAGTGAAATTAATTAACACCTAAACAACATGCACATTGCACAGATTACAAGTACAGTAAATTTCAGATCATGCAATGCCAATATACTAATGAATTTGAAAACGAGTATCTTCACAAAAAATGTTCACATGTCCATTTCGAATTTTTTTTCTCGTTTTCTTTATATTCGAGACAGACACGTTTAACAGTATATACTATATTTACTTAATTATACGAGAATTATTATATTGTAAAAAAATCTTATATTATGTCTTTTTTCTTATTATTTCTGTATTTTTATCCATGATACATTAGATGATATTTAATCACTTAACCTCTAAACGTTTCTTTCTGGCATGAATCTTTGTCTACTTTTATAAAAATCAATAAGTACATTAAAATGTTCTACGTTAGTCACATTCCATAAAGTTATTAACGTTAAGTGATTTTGTAAAAAATAAATAAAATACGCAGGATACTCAATAACGACGTCTTGTATAAGATGTTTTAAAATAGCTTTTCTGATATAAACTGTGAGATATAAATTTCAAAATTTGATTTTATTTCGTAATTTCATAAAATTGAAGTGTATTTAGCCATTTTACAAATATCTTTAGATTCATTAAATTCCATTTTGCATTAAAGACGAAACAATGAGAACTATTATTAAAGTGCTTTATATAAGTTAATTAAAATTTATTAACTGAATAATCCTTTAAATTACATAAATATGCATTTGGTTAATATTGTTTAATTTGATAATTATTTAAGAGGAGAATACAGTAGACTACCCTATAATACTGTAGATACGTTCCGTTTTATATGAATTCCGTGTTTTACGATCACTTAAATACATGAGCCAATCACAGCCCAGTACGTATGCAGATTAGAGACAACGGCTGTTCGTAAAATTTTCTTACATAAAATTAATCGATTCTAAACTAATTTGACTCAAAATTTTCAAAACACGTATAATTTTTTCTGAATAATCCGTATAAACTACGCTATAAACAAAACATTGTAGGATCACTTATCCAGAGTGCACCGTTTGACGACGTCATTGCTTAAGATTGTTTTTGTCATGGAGCGGCTCATCGAATGGCGGGCGCGTGTATCTTGATAAATTATTTTTCTGCGAAAAATTTGCTGAACTTTGCAGATATCATTAACATAAATATAATTTTTATGGCCGTTAAATAATAAATGGTTTTTAGTAGATCCGCTGCTTATTTAAACTCAATGGTTTGTGCAGTAGCAGCTGTTTGTTTAGATTCGACCAATCTTATCGCGACACGAGTCGGCAATGATGTTTTACCGTATTATGCAAGTCTCTTTTACCGTGCTTATACGAATATGAGCGCAATTTTTTGCAGTATTATACGAATTCGTAATATATGAACCCGTCTCATAGAAAATCTACTGTACTGAAATTATATTTTTCGTAGTTTGCAAAATTGTTTATTACTCTTAATTACTTGATTATGTAATTACTCTTGTTTTTTTCATAAAACAGAAAATAGAAATAAAGTCAAATTCCTGTTGCAGTTTTATCTTTATTGTTCGATATGATTTTGAATGAAAGAAAAATGACACTGGACAAACTTTTACATAACATAAGATTCACAGTCATATAAACCAAATATTATAATATAATATAATAGAAAAGTTAGAACTACAGGTATAAGACAAAATAATAGGAACACCTGTAAAAGAATGTAAACTATTTATTAGTAGGGAGTTGGGCTACCGTTTGCCTGAATTATAGCTTGTATCCAACGTGGGATTCAGAAGTAAAGGTCGTGAAGAAAGTTTAAGGGAATTTGCAGCCATTCCTCCTGCAGAGCATTCCCGAGTTCATGTAGGGTGCGTGAAAGAGGAAACCGAGCACAGACTTTGTTCTCTAAAAAACTTCACACAGGCTCAATGATGTTGAAATAAGGGGACTGAGGACACCACGTGAAATGTTCCATTTCATCGTTGTGCTCACCAACCACGTTTGAATACAGCGAGCCGCTATTTCAGTGGTGGGGATGTGGCTGTTAGCAACCAAAGTCTGTATTTTGTCGTCCGCAAGGTTCTTGAAATTTTCCTGCATAAGATGCCATTTCCATACCATTGCCTTAATTTTGACGTGGACCGGAGTTATATTGGCTAGGGTAAGAAGAGCATCAGTAGGTGCCGTACGGTACGCTTTACAGATGCGGATAGCAAAGCCCCTTTGGGTAGATAAAAGTTTCTTTTTATTGTGGATAATAGACGCTCTGTGACCCCAGAGCTCAGCGGCGTAAAGTAACGCTGGCTCGATCGCACATTTATAGATGACTTTACAATGCTTGGCCGTGAGGCCCAGGTGTTTCTCGCAATGTGATGCATCATGTTCGATTTTTGCTTTATTTTGTGGCAGATGGTCTCAATATGGTGGTTCCAGATCAGAGTTGGGTCGAGGTAAATGCCCAAGTACTTAATTTCATCGAAAATGCATGACCACGCCCAAAAGCAGCGACACAAAAAAAGATTGGAGAAGAGAATGAGACCCGCTTTGAGCATCAAAGTGATTTCGCTTAGTAGTGTCTCCGAGACATAGTTGTGTCCCAAATACGGTTTTGCCGTTTTACTTGTTTGTATTTATAAACATGACTATTAAAATATAAGATAACAAACATACTTTTGAAACAATTCAATTATGTTACTTTTTACGATAATTTCATTGTTTTTATACAAGTCATATGCATTTCTATATTTCTATTACGCAACAACTTATAACACTTCTGCCTGTTTTTTATAAACAGTTTCAAGTTATAAATTAACTAGCAGATAAGCTCGGCGTTGCTCGGGCAAAAAGTAACGATAGCAAAGATTAAGATTATTACATTATAGCCAATCTTACCCATTTCAACATAATGCAAGAATTAAGTCCTCCTGTTTCCAGACTAATTATAAAATTTGTAGATGAGTCTAAAAATATTTTCGACTTCGCGCTGATTCCATCGTTAACACTTCCATTGTTCAAGTCTTAATCTTGTGCTTCTCCCCCGAAAGGGAATTTCCAAAAAATCATTTCTTAGTGTTCGTTCTCGTGACGTACCCTAATTGTGTGTCAAATTTCAACTTTTAACTCTCAACTCCTAATTGTTTGGGCTCTGCACTGATTATTATTATCAACCTGTCTCGATTATACATATAGATTTTAATAAGTTTTTAATAATCAATCTCTAATAACTACTTTAACGAATCTAATAATCTTGAATTTCTGTAAAATGCAAAATTCCTAAATTTATTTAAAAATAATTATTACAATTTAAATTATGTCATGACAGTTGTCACTTTTGCCATGTTATATCATTGCTTAAACTTGCGTTTTGTGTTGTATAAAAACAAACTATTTTTTTTAAATAAGTGAGTTTCCATTGAAATATCAATAGATCGAAACTAATTAGTGTACTAATCCATACAAATAAAGATGACGAACTCTATTGTAAAAAAACAGAATTTTCTACTCATTGGGTGATGATGTGTTAGTCTATTTTTGTTTTTTTTTCTTCTAATTTTTAGAGAAATGTGCCGTAATGGTCTATGTCTATATATACAGCCAATAACAAGGGATACTTTGGAAATTTCAAAATATCACTTCCTTTTACTTCTATTAATTAACACAATTGTTATGAAAATTAATTTGTTTTACTTATACCAAGCAATAGAATTAGTCTCGTTGTGGCTTATTGAATCATTAATTTCCTAAAACAAATTCGACACTTATTGAATCCAGATTAAATTTAAATAGGGAAAAGTTATTTTACAAATCAAAGCAAAACTCAGCAGGTTTTTTGTGATAAAAATGTCTGGAGCAATTGGGGATTAGTAAAGATTGCATAGAAAGCGGTGATTTATACCCAGTATGAGAAACCTGTCAAAACAAAATATGCCCAATTAATAATATAATACAGCATTTAAAATGTCATTTGCAGGCTTGTTCCCAACTGATTTAAAAGTTTTCTGCGCAGATTGGTCCACTGCTTTTTGAAAGAAATTCGGTTGCTCTTTATGTTTTGGACATGCTTGTATAAATTTTATTCTAAAAAGAATATAATTTAAGCACATTCAATGTGAGAATAAAATTTTATAAAATTTTTCATAATTTTTTTTAATAACAATTTATAGGCCTAAATATTTATTATTTCATATACTTTTTTCAATATTCTTTATATAGAATTAAACTATTTAAGAAATTGGTTCGTTATTCAATGTGAAATGTCCAGAAGATTTCGTGTAGCATCTCTTCTTATCAAGAACTCCGGTTATTTGAATGATGGAAGAAAAAACAGAGTACAATCCACTTATTACCTGTAACAATAGAAAGTGTAATAAATAGAATTTCTAATAAACATTTCAGTATGAAAAATTTATTTAAATGTGAACTATACACAGAAAACTAATAAAAGTACTAAATTAAAATATTTGTATACAGTAGAATTGTCTTAAGAAACAATTACATAATCGTCATAGGCGATATCGTATGTAAACGTATAAAATCACTTTAAAAAACTTCCTAGATTAAATTTCTAAGTTCAAGGTTATTTCTGAATAGGAAATATTTCCCACTGAGCAGTGAGCGACGAATACATTCGTCAAAGGCAATCGTGTGGCAGTNTTTTAATAACAATTTATAGGCCTAAATATTTATTATTTCATATACTTTTTTCAATATTCTTTATATAGAATTAAACTATTTAAGAAATTGGTTCGTTATTCAATGTGAAATGTCCAGAAGATTTCGTGTAGCATCTCTTCTTATCAAGAACTTCGGTTATTTGAATGATGGAAGAAAAAACAGAGTACAATCCACTTATTACCTGTAACAATAGAAAGTGTAATAAATAGAATTTTTAATAAACATTTCAGTATGAAAAATTTATTTAAATGTGAACTGTACACAGAAAACTAATAAAAGTACTGAATTAAAATATTTGTATACAGTAGTATTGTCTTAAGAAACAATTACATAATCGTCATAGGCGATATTGTATGTAAACGTATAAAATCACTTTAAAAACTTCCTAGACTAAATTTCTAAGTTCAAGGTTATTTCTGAATAGGAAATATTTCCCACTGAGCAGTGAGCGACGAATACATTCGTCAAAGGCAATCGTGTGGCAGTAGGGGCAATCGAGAGAAGCAAATATATACGTCAAATTTTTTTCGGGAATATCGCCAAAAAGTAGCCTAAAACTACCGCGGAAAAACC
This sequence comes from Centruroides sculpturatus, assembly GCF_000671375.1. Taxonomy (NCBI): domain Eukaryota; kingdom Metazoa; phylum Arthropoda; class Arachnida; order Scorpiones; family Buthidae; genus Centruroides; species Centruroides sculpturatus. Next base: position 45,719 of record NW_019385397.1, read on the forward strand.
ACATAAAAATGAATTAAGTAACAATAAAAAACTTTTCTATACTAGAAATAACTATTTACAAAATCTATTTCCACACAGTAATAAGAAACAACGCGTACAAAAACAATAAAAATTTCGCACGTTTATTCTCTACTACGTAGGGGTAGCACCATACCTGACTATTCCACTGCTGAAAGTTAATTTTTGATCATAAAAAAGCAATGTGATTATAACGCGATCTAACATCTTTACTTTTATTAAAATTTAATAGAAATCATTAAACTTAAATACTAATTATTAAATTTTAAGAGAAAACTAATAACTGATATTTACAACTATTAATATTTACCCTGAGCAAGAAATTTCTCTTAATGTAGAAAAATCCCCACATCGAAATACCGAAAGGTCTTCCTCCGAATCTTTTCATGAAACAAATGATCTGTAATCGTAATGATACAATTATTAATATAATCACATTAAATATGTGAAAAATTGGAAAAAGAACACACTTTAAATCTGTACTCCGGTGTGAATAAACAACAGTCATACTTTCCGATGTTGATAAAATCGTCATAGATCTGAAATAAATTTATAGAATCAATGTTATGACAAGTAATTCCAATGTTTTGTCTATGTATGAATCAGAACAATACTTACAATTGAAGTAAAATATGACAATGCCCACGACACCGTTAATAATCCAACCAGAAATATCACTCCGAATATCGCAATAATCAAGCGAAAAATTGCTTCAGTCCGCACAAACAGAGCAATGTATATACAGAAACAAGTTTGATGGATATAATACAAATAATAAACGGGAAAGAGCGCTTTCCATTTCTCGTTCAATTCTTCGAAACACTCCCAAATTTTCCACAGTTCCTGCATTAGTTCATCAACCACAGATCGTGTCAACATTTGAGAAATTCGCAAATGAACAGAAATGTTTATCAATCTTTTTCCTTGAAGTAAGCAAAGAATTAGTGCAAATAAAATTATACAAAGTGCGTGTGACGCAACGTAAAAATACCAAAGTTCGAGTCCGAAAAGGCAAAGCAAAGATATTTTAAAATCGTAATGTACCGATTGAAATGAAGGATACCCGATGTATATGTTAATCGTGAAAGAACACAGTAAAATAAGAACATACAAACAGAAACAACGAAAAAGATACGGTTCATACTTTTGTACAAATTCTTCTTCTTTCTTGAAATCTCTCATTAAATAATGATCATTAATCTTATTTCTTTTTAGAATGCTAAATTGTAAACTTCCGTATAAAGAACAGCACCAAAGTATAAATATAATATACGTTTTATTATTTTCAAATAACGTATACGCTTGAATGCAGTAACCTCTCGATGTTGCTATCATTGCAGTAAACAATAAAACCATACCCCATAAAAATATTTCGAGTAAATTAGAGTAAAGTGTAAAAAGCTTTTGTATTTTCCTTGATTTTTTGTTTCGACAATTGCAAGTTTCCATCGTATCCAAAGCGAAAAGTTCCATTACAGAGATCAAAGGCTGAAGTGTTCTGGCCAAGCAATTTCTACACGACGAATGCATTTCCAGTTAGTAAAATTTCAGGTCTACTTCGTTGTTCGGTAGGTTATTAAACAGTTATTAAATTGTCTCTTCAAGTAAAATATACGACAGAAGGGGTTCAATAATATACTACTGAAGTTAAATATTTGGTACGTATTACAAAATCTGGATAGACTTTTCGAGTCGTTGCTCTCGAGTTGTGTGCTCTTGAGGTACTGTAAATGTAGAAGTCTCTTCGGTTGATGGTATTTGATTGGTGAATATCGAACAGAGCGTTGTGTGACGTTAAGAAATGTTAAAACAAATCAGGTCACAGAATAGTAAGAGCACGTGCTGCCTAGAAAAAAGATATAATCGATGAAGCTAATTTAACGAAATGAAATTTTAATAATTTTCCGAACAAATTTTTAAAAATATACCAATAATCGATATGAAAAGGCTCTTATTTATGTCAAATTTGACACTAGAAACAGGATATTTTTTATAAATTTTTAAAACGACTAGATTTTTTTCTTAGAATGTCTG
>NW_019385397.1:49882-132021 GCF_000671375.1 Centruroides sculpturatus
GACGTTGTATCCAAAACTAAAATAATACGAACCCAAGTTTTTTATTTATTTTAGAATGTCTATTAAATCATTTGTCGATGGCTGGTCTATTTTACATTTCATCAATAAATAGATCATTATCGATATGATCGTTCTCCATTTCGGCCAACGTGCGTCCACTCTACCCGAAAGCGCGCGATCGAATGTACAACAAAATGGCAGCACATGCATTTCTATTTGCTCGGCTGACGCCCGCGAAATACACGCGTTCTAACCAAAATCTATTAACGCGCGTTTGAGTGTCCTTGGTTCTTTAAAACGTGCGTTACCAAAGCGCGTGCTTCGAAACTCCTGATGTGTAAAATATCCAATAAATAAAAATCCATGAAACATCACTTTGTGGAAATATGACAAGAAAAACTTATTAGAATTGTATGTGAAATATTGTAAAAATTAAAAAGAATATTTCTGTAATTTCGGAAAATTCAGATTAAATCATTAGTATAATTAATGTATCTGGAGACCTAGAATGAAACTGTGCTCTCTGTATGTACTGTACAACACGAGTCTTGAGGTATTCGTAGTTTTCGTGTAGATGACGAATACTCTAACACTACCTAATAAACTCGCCCAACTATTTTGAAAGGATTATGCTCTCTAATTGTCAGTTGCCTGTTTCGTGTTAAATCTTCATGTTTTCAACAAAGAAAGGAAAGTGATTTGAATTATTACAACACGATGCATAGGCGATATGTCGAGCAGGGAATGTCTAAGGGAAAAGTTAATATGAGAAACCGCTTTCTATTTACGCGTTAGCAATGTGAAAATTCCTGAAAAACTCTACGTATCTAGTATGTCCGCGAGTCGGGAACACAGGACCAACCGCTAGTGTTCTGTGGTTTCGTCCCCTCGGATTCTGGTGGGCAAAAGGAATTGTGTGTTAAGTAAGAAGAATAATTTTCTGCAGAAGTAGTATACATTGGCAGTCGGTTCCGAATTCAAACCTTCTCTAATAGGATGGTTGTGCAGCGATTTCTGGATTTCGTTATTTAAGTGATAGACACTATCACCTAAATAGAAATGAGTTTCTTCAAAGTCAAACTAACCGACACATAAAGCGTTGCATTGACTTTTCCCATTTATAAAATCCATTTTCTGCAATAAGATTTAGACACATTCCATTTAGAAACGTTAGAAAAATCAGATAATTAGATACTATTTTAGATTAAGAATATGCTATTTTCTATTCTAATTTTATAACTTCGGAGGTGATTGGTGCAATAATCGAGACATATCCTTGCAACGGCGACGAAGGCTTTCAAGATACGATTTCGTTCTACCTCCATTAACATAAGTACTGAGAAAATTAATCTTTCATGTTTCCAAGAGACAATAATAGTATATGCTTTTTATAATTGTTTAAAATCGCGATGACAACAGTGTTGGCTCTTAGTCTGATTTGATTAATGTATGCAAATATCGGCATTTCTAACTAGTACTAACCATAAACAGACTTATGATACGACGTTGGGATGATCTGGGCACTTGAGATTGTCATAGAACATTGCTTTATATAGAGCAGAAAAAGTCTAACGATTTCTCTGATATAAAACACAGAGAACAAAATTCTGAAAGCAAAAATAATATTTTTTAACAGCAGTAAGGATCACACCACATGAATTCGAGATGACAAAGTGTCAAAAAAAATTTAGATTTTTTAACAAATTGTGAAATATATGTTTATAGCACTAAGATGACACAAGGCATAAAATACCAGATTACTCTTTTACCATTCCATACCATTACACTACCGACAATAATCTTTTAACTTTCTATCGTCAAGTTTCAAAGTAATAACTTTATTTTTTCATTTGTTTGAACATGTGTTTGTCAGTCACTAGCTTATTAAAAATTCTGTATTTCTGCAGTTAAAAGTTAATCACATAATCGCCAAGAAATTTACCGGTATGAAAACATCTAATTATTTGTATCATTGTTAAACGTATAATTTACAGCATTTTCTGCAGAGCATTTCTTCTTATCAAGAACTCCGGTTAATTGAATTAGAAAAAAGAAAAAGGAATACAATCCACTCACCATCTGAAAGCAGTTAGAGTATATTAAATATAACAGCACCAAAAGTACCCTTTATTTACAAAAATTCTAAGGAATATCTTTTTCTTTGAAAACTATACTAAAAATGCATTTTGAATTATAGCTTTAAAATTAATTTTATATTATAAAAAATATTACATAATGTTAACATGTATATTGTACAAATTGAAAACAAAATAAAAATTTATACACACGTTCATCGAATTTTTATGCCAAATTATATTTCACTTTGCTAATTTTTAACAATGAACATGATTGCAAACCGCATTTTATCATTAAAAATTTATATCTGCCGTAATATATGAATACCGTATTCTGCTAATGAAACTAACGACAATAATAAAATAAGACGTATTTATTCTGATCAAGAAATTTTTTTGACGCAGAAAAATCCCCATATCGAAATACCGAAAGGTCTTTCTCCAAATCTCTTCATGAAACAAATGATCTGAAATTATGCAATTATTTAAAAAACTTACATAAATTAGACCACGACATTAATAAATAATGTACTTTAAATCTGTATTCTGGTGTGAAAATAGAACAGTTATACTTTCTGATATTGAGAGAACTGTCTTATATCTAAAGTATATTTATAAAGAAAACCAATATTTAGTTTATTCTTTAAACAGTTATATTTTATGACTTGCATATTGATTAGAATAATACTCACGATTTAGGTAAAAATTGATAATGCCCAGGACACTATTAAAGCTCCAGTTAAAAATGTCACTGTAATTATTGCGATCGCCACACGAAAAATTGTATTAATACGTACGAAAAGAGTAACATATACATAGAAACAAGTTTGGTAGACAAAAAAACTCTAAATAAAGGGAAGAAACGTTTGTTTGCTTATCCACGTGATGTTGTATTTATAGGAAAGTGACTTGTATTTAGGTGTTAGATGCGTAAAGAAAATCCTGAACTTTGAATTTCAATTCCACTGAAAAGATGAAAAGTTGCATTCAATTGTGAGTGTTCAATGATTTTTCCATTGTATGCTCCACATAATGTTTTTCAAAGCGTTAGTGATTTCTGTTTCGAATTTTCTATAAAGTAGACAAGCACGAGGATACAGATAGCAATAATATTTTGCTGTCTATCGGCATATAGGGGAGATCGGGGCAACTTCGGCAAGCGGGGCAAGTTTTTCAAGCGCTTTTTTTAAAAAACAAATTAAACGGAGACTTTAGGCAGTTAAGTTTAGGTTAGGCAGTTAAGTTTTATTAGTGGCTTGTTGAGTGTAGTGTTTTTATTGTTCTCCAACAAGCGTAGTTGAATTATCAAGCAAATTTTCATTTTCGTTCAATTCCATATAATATTTTTTTTCCATTTATATTGAATTGGCAGGTTTTGTTATAATTCCATGATAAGGAAAGTTACTTTTCCTGTTAGAAGGATGTAACTTCAACTTATTCACGTGGCCAGATCGTGGCTTGGCATTCTGTTCTCAGGGTTGTACTTAATGTTTCGAAATCATGACTAGCGGGGTAAGATCGGCAACATAAAGCCACATTAGAAGCAAAGGATAAAAATCAAACAGATGATAAATGAAAACATGTTTGCATTTGTTATTTATGTATATATGTCTTTGAACTTGCATTTCGTTGTAATAATATTAAATGGGTGTTGGATTTGTATTTCTTTGTTTTAATTGTGAATTCCAACTTATACATTGTTAATAACATAATTTTTTATACGTGCCGATCTTGCCCCAATACCCGGGGCAACTTCGTCAATTTCTCTCTTCTTGTAAATTTGTAATTATTTTAATCATTTTTATTTCCAAACTGATTTTAACCAGTTCTACAGTAAGGTAACATTCCAATAGACAATATGCAAAGCTTTTTTTTCAGTTTACAGCAGTATTTATTACACAAAATTTAAGTAAAGCTTAACATGCCGATCTTGCTCCGATCTCCCCTAAGACAAGGCTTCATTTATTGTTTTTCATTTCATACCTCTACCCTTCGTAGACTTCTTTTAAGAGGTTTCGCGGGTCTTACCACTAACCAGTGTAGTAGCTTTTATTCCATTCTATCCCTATCTGCAATCCTGATTAATTGCGCCTGACTATAAATTGGACAGATGCAAAATCGTGACCATCAGTGATTAACGGTTTTATCCAGTGAACACTGATAGACACACTAATAATTTTTTAAGATACCATTTCGTTAATTTAGACGTTTTGTTTTACATTTATGATATAGAAGATGACATTAAGTAATATTTAACAATGTACCGTACAGTAAATTCATGACGGCCACCGGATAAGAACGTTCTGATCGAAGATCGCGTTCAAACATAAAAGGTTTCGCGAAGTACAGACCCTGTACAGAAATAGAGAAGCGCAATTATAAACTGAAAGAATTCGATATATCACAACATTATTTAAATGTTTAAACTAGCAGATAAGCCCTGCATTTCTCGGACAGAAACTTACGATAGCGAAGGTCAATATTATTAGATTATAGATTATCTTACATGTTTTCAGCTGTGTAGCAATCACGAATCCTTCTGTCTTTCGAAACAGGCATCCCTGAGCTAACCAGCAGTTTGACGCACTTTTTTCAACAAATTCCTGGACCAGGCCATAGAGATGCCTCCCGTAGAGTGCATTTCGAACCCACGATCAAATGGAAAAACTATTCCACAAAATGAAAAATAGAACCATTAGTTAAATTATATAAAAAATTAAATTAAAATAACAATATTATAAAAGTGTACCGTTTACTAAACATCTCTTTTTATATCTAGTAGCTAAAACACCAAGATTCAGTACTTTAAGACTTTAGAGAGACACGAAAGTAAGACCAAGTTTTAAATATTTAAAAAGCTGTTTTGGTCTTTAACGTGACATTTGCAGTAGTTTTCGTAGAGCATCTGTTCTTATGGAGAACTCCAGTTAATTGAATGAGAGATGAGAAAACTGAATACAATCCACTGACAACCTAAAAATAAGTTAAATTTCATTAAATATAAATACAATAAAGAATAAAATATATTACATCTAAATATATAAAATTACTTGTCCTAACTGACTGTAACTTTTAAACATCTGAAGAAATCGTCTTTTAACAATGAAAATTTAGATCTGACATAAAAATATGATAACTTGTTATTTTAATAAAATAAAAAAATAAAAAAGCAATAATACACGCTTTCATATTTTCCCTTATCAAGAAATTTCTCTTCACGTAGAAAAATCCCCACATAGATATTTCGAAAGGTCTTCCACCAAATCTCTTCATGAAACACACGATCTGAAATAATTTAATTGCTAATATAATTACATTAAATATTACATATAAATTTAACTAACAACATACTTTAAATCTATATTCGGGTGTGAAGAAAGAAGGATTATATATACCGATGGCGATAAAATTATCGTAAATCTGAAACATATTAAATAAATTATTTCATAATAAGTGATTTATTAGTTAATTTAAAAACTTAAATTTCCAAGTGAAATTTATAAAAACCTACAAGTGATGTAAAATATGATAACGCCCACGACACTACTAATGATACAGCCAACAACACTATTTCAAATACTGCGATCAGCGAACGAAAAATTACATCAATATGTACGAAGAGAAAAATAAATATACAGAAGCAAGTTTCGTAGATATAAAAGATGTAAATAAGTGGAAACAACGCCTTTCAATTTTCGTTTATCTCTTCAAAAATTTCCCAAATATTTTAGAGGTTTTCGATTAGTTTATCAATGAAAGAACTTGTGGCCTTAATTTTAAGTCTCAACCGAACAAAAATGTTTATCAACCTTCTTCCTAAATGTAAAAGAAGAACTAAGAAAACTACAATTACGCAAAATACGTAAGAAACAACATAAATCGACCAAAGTTCGACACCGAAAAGACAAAACAAAGATGTTTTATAATCCTGTTGAGCCGCATATCCGAGGAACGAAAATATCGCGAAAAATCACAAAAGAAGAAAAACATAGAAACAGAAGTAGTGAAAAAAATATCGTTCATATTTCTAAATAAATTCTTCTTCTTTCTTGTAATTCTTCATCAGGTAATGAATATTAACTTCTCTTCTTTTCAAAATGCTGAATTGTAGAGCTGCGTACAAGGCACAACACCATGTAATAAACTTAACATAGAATTTGTTATTNTTTAATTTATTAAATTTAAAATATATTCTCTCTATATCAACTTATTTTAATTTCTTCCTTAGTCTTGCGAGACAAAAGAAATAATACTAGTTATTTATGTAAGGTAACATCTGTCTCGTTTTTTGAAATGTCGATTTAATTATTTCAATGCTTTTTCTTAATTCTTGTCTATTATTTTCGAAATTTTTTACCTCATTTCACTAAACTTAATGCCGTAAACTTTAAAATTATCGCTATGTTTTGATAAATTGTTTTCAATTACACTTGGTTTTAATAGAGATAAAGAGTAACAACATGTTATGAGGACAGACATACTAACATATTTAAGTGTATTCTCGAATTGTTATAATAGATTTTAAATAAACATATTTACTTCGCTCGAACGATTACTTGTTACAGAAGTTTGAAAAAAAAAAGATATTTAACTAGAGAACTAGCTGTTACATATTTAAACAATGTGCATTGCGGATAAAATAAAAACGGTAAATTTAAATAATAATTTGAAACTTCAGCTGTAAAAATTTCAAGATTTCAAAACTTTAACCAAATTTTAAGTTTCTGTTAATTATAAAATTTGGCAGATATTTTTAATGGAGTTATATAATGCAGTGTCTTAAAAGTGGGTTATGTTTACCAATTAACGTAATGATAACATACATATTTGCGTAATGGCAAAATCCATTATTCATTTAACTTATAATGCATAATGCCAATTAATTTACGAATAATAAATTCAAACTATTCTGTTCAGTGATATAATTATTTTTAATTAATACAGGTCACGTGATTCAAATAATGTAGTTTATGCCAGGATTTNAAACAAAGATGTTTTATAATCCTGTTGAGCCGCATATCCGAGGAACGAAAATATCGCGAAAAATCACAAAAGAAGAAAAACATAGAAACAGAAGTAGTGAAAAAAATATCGTTCATATTTCTAAATAAATTCTTCTTCTTTCTTGTAATTCTTCATCAGGTAATGAATATTAACTTCTCTTCTTTTCAAAATGCTGAATTGTAGAGCTGCGTACAAGGCACAACACCATGTAATAAACTTAACATAGAATTTGTTATTTCCAAGTACAAGATATAGATGATTGCAATAACCATTGGATGTCGTTATCATTGCCGTATACAATAATACTATCGTCCAAAAATATATTTCGATAAAGTTTTTGTAAATTTTGTAAAAGTTCTCAATTCGTCTTGACATTTTTTTTCGACATTTGCATGTTTTAAACACATCCAAACCGAAAACTTCGGTAACAGAAATCAACGGTTGAAGTTTTCTAGCAATGCAATCGCTATGTGATGAATGCATTTCTCCTACGAAAGTGCAAGGTTTGTTTCTACGTACAGTTTCAAAGTTTATGAAACAGCTATAAACATGTGATCTTTGAAATGAATTGGTAGATATCTTTATATAATAATATTATATATAATATTTTATATAATAATGTTTTATATAATATAGTATTGAATAATCTAGATTTATATAATATCGTGATATAATGCCTTATTTCTAAACACTATCGATATAACTTAGTTATGTTAATAGTATCGTGGGCATTATCATATTTTATTTGTGCGTATCGTTATTAATACATAATTTGAAAATTAAAATTGTTCAGTGATATAATAAAACGTATATTTCATATTAAATACAGTTGTCCCTTGATTATCCGACAGGTATGGGACCAAAGGTGTGTCAGATTACCAAAAGTGTCCGGATTACCGCAAATAATTACATATTTCGCATTGTTTTACTAGCAGTAACTTACAATATTCTCTACTCCAACTGTTCGAACAGAACTGCTCACATAAAACACACTAAATGTGTGTCATCGTGTAAGAATTGGATGGGGAGATTCACATCGCGACATGCTTCTGTGCAAGCAGACACGTAACGGGAACGGGTACCTTGACGGGAGGTGCGTCGGACTACTGAGCATGTCAGATTAAAAAACGTCGGACTATAGAGGGACAGTTAAGAATATCACTGAAATTACTGCAATTGCCACACGAAAAATTATATGAAGACTTACGAAGAGAGTAATATATACATAAAAGCAAGTTTGATAGACAAAAAAACTGTAAATAAGAGGGAGTATCACCTTCCATTTATCGTTGACTTCTTCAAATATCTGCCAAATTTCCCAGAGTTTTTCCATTAGTTTATCAATAAAAGATTTTGTTGCATTCTTTGCAAACTGCAACTGAATAGAAATGTTTATCAATTTTTTTCCTAAAAGTGACAAAAAAATAACTGAAAATAAAAGTATACAAATTATGTGAGACGCAACATAAATTATTCAAAGTTCTATGTTAAAAACACAGAGCAGAGACATTTTATAATTGAAATGTACCGATTTTAATGCAGAATAACCAAAGTACGAACTCATTATGATACAAGATAAGAGAATTAAAACGTAAAAAACAGAAATAATAAATAATGTAACCTTCATATTTCTCGAGAAATTCTTCTTCTTCCTTAAATTCTTTCATCAAATGATGAAGATTAATCTTTCTTCTTCGAAAAATACTGAATTGTAAAGCTGTGTACAAGGAAGCATTCCATACAACGAATATAATATACAATTTATTATTTTCAAATATCGAAAATATTTGAATGCAAACGCGTTCAGACGTAATCGTAACTGTAAGCATTAATGCCATCGTCCATAAAAATATTTCTAGTAAATTCGTATAAACCGAAAAAAATTTTCGAGTACTTTTTGACTTTTCTTTTTGACAATCGCATGTTTCCAACATATTCAAAGCAAATACTTCGAAAACAGAAATGAAAGGTCGAAGTTTTGTGGCAATGCAATTGCTGTGTGGTGAATGCATTTTGAACGAAACAAGTGCAAAGATTCTTTCGTTATGCAGTCCTGAAGTGCACTAAAGTTAATCGTTGACTTCAATTATAAAGTAACAGAATACAGATCCGGCAATATAGAGTTTTAGAATAGTACAAAAGTTAGAATAACGCCTTAAGTCGTTTGCTTTTCGCTAGAATATAAGTTGAGGTTAATACGTAAAGGAAAATATGATTAGTGATTGGTTGATAGAAGCAATTATAACGAAAATCCATTGCGTGACGTTAACGATGTTTAATCCAATCACGTTACGGACTGTAAAAACTGAATTGTTGCTTAGAAACAATTTGCGATAAATTTCAATTTTTATACTATTTTCAACACGTTATTTGATTATATATTTCATATTATTGTAAAATATTATGTCATATTGTTTTATTTTTACGAGTATATTTCTATGATATACTTTGCAGCTTGAAGTATTTAAAGTGTTGGTTTGTGTTTACTTATTGTTCGATGTGTTAAAATTGAATAGACTTGGCACTGAGTTACACATAACTTACGAAAACAAAACCTTTATTAAAATGCAATTATTATCTCGCTACAATTATCTCGAATGCTGACTTTATCAGTGTCATGTAAATTTTCTACTTGCCATCTCACTTCAACTTATTTTTCTTGTGTTTTCTTGATAAAATTTTATATTATATCTTTTCTCTTATCATTTCTGTATATTGTTCATGATATATTGGATGAGCTTTAATTACTCGAATGAGGTTACTGCTTTAAGACCTGATATTAATCAACCAGTGAATGAACCAACTTTAACTTTTGGTCAGCATTACTTAATCACAAATATATTTAATTTACAATATCCGAGTTAAGTGAATTCTTATCGATCAGTAATAATTAATTTCTGATCTAATGTTTTGTTTGAGTTTGAACAAAGACCAATACGTTTAATCTCTAAACGTTTCTTCCGGCACGAATCTTTCTCTACTTTTAAAAAAATCAATAAGTAAATTAAAATGTTTTACGTTAGTCGCATTCCATAAAGTTATTAACGTTAAGTGATTTTGCAGAAAATATTTATAAATAAAATACGTTAGATACTCAATAACGACATCTTGTATAAGATGTTTTAAAATAGCTTTTCTGATATAAACCATGAGAAATAAATTCCAATATAAACCTTCGTAATTTCATAAAATTGAAGTATATTTAACAATTCTGCAAATATTTTTAGCTTCATTGAATTCCATTTTGCATTAATGTAGAAACAATGAAAACCATTTTTAAAGTGCTTTATATAACGTAATTAAAATACATTAACTAAATAATTTTATATATTATATGAATATTCCTTTGGTGAAAATTTTAAAATTCGAAAATTACATAAGAGAAAAATACTAAAATTATATTTTTTGTTGTATGCAAAATTTTTCATTATTATGTAATTACTCATATTTTCAATCATCTCTAAACCCGATATATAATATAGCTACACCAACCGAATGCCGAAAATCTATCGGGCTAGTTTAAGGCTGATTATGAAATGAATTACGTAACTAATTTGGCTTTAGAGGTAAGCGTTAGGCGCAATCTCTTATTAACATTAATAATTATAAATAAATTAATTAATCTAAATAATTTAGAACTGGTGTAACTCTTATTTTCTTCATAAAACAAAAAGTAAAAATAAAGTGGCATTCCTGTTGCAGTTTTGGCCGTTATTGTTCGATATCATTTTGAATCACGTACAAACTCTTACATAACATAAGATTTATAGTTATATTAACCAAATATTATAATATAATATAATAGAAAAGTTAGAACTACGATAGAAATAAATAATCTTTATGTGTGTTGTTGGTTTCCTCGCAGCAACTCCGAGCTCAACTGCTAGTACTACAATAAAAAATATAAGTAAACTTTGCAACAATTACAGTAGAGCATCGATTATCCGACTCAATTGGGGACTCAGGTTAGTCGGATTAACCGAAAAAAGGAAAAAAATTATTAGTATAGTATATTAGTATATCCCATGTAATTAGTTTATTTGTATATCGCTTTTAACCAACTTCGCGCTGAATTTTCATCGATGTTTAGCCTAACAAATATTTTTTAAAATAATAATCGTCGCTATCGTATCGTTAAAAATTATTTTATTGCTTACAAAACAAACAACCACTCATAATTAGAAAATTAAGTCTCGTTTAAATACTGGCTTCCCTTCAATGGTCGAGCTGTTGATGCCAGCTAAAACACGCAAAAATTTAACAAAAATAATATTAAAGTAGCCAAGACATAGACAAATATTGTAACGCCACATCACTAGCGGACATTTGAAATTTGCCGACTAGAACGGTCGGTTTACCGATGTGACGGTTAATCGGGAGTCGGATAATCGATGCTCTACTGTAATTAATAATCTATCTGATACTATCTAATACTGTGGCAAAAAATTCTTGACAATCGTCCATTTTAAAAATATGTTATGAGAGCTCCTTCAAATTCAGTGTATTCGCGGAGTATATGTTTAACACTTACGTAAAGTTTAAATAGTGGCACACAAGCTGGGACTTACTGGCTATTGCATACAATATACATTCAGAAGATATTAATGAGTGAGACGAGTATGCTGAATCCTTACACAAGTAAAAATTTCCTTAGATATTCTTTTAAAAACTTCATTATGTGTTCAATTTTTTTAATCAAATATTTGATCTTGTTCTGTTTATTATAAACTTGTTCGTTTCACAAGTTTTGCTCTCTTTCTGCTTCTACAATACTTTTCTTATCACCAGTTTGAAGTTAACTCTTTCAATAGCTATTGAATGATGTAAAAATTTGCTGATTTCGCATCTGCGTCAGCTTGTTCATTTCTTCTTACGCATACATCCTGAAAACCGATAAACTTGTAATGAAAAATTACTTGCAAAAAGTGACAAATCATCTCATGAACTTCAATCACAATATAGTGTAGACTAGGTTTAGACTATGCGCACTGAGTCAAAGTAAATCACACAGCAACGACTATTTTTTCAACTTATATACTTTGAGGCTGAGTGGACAGCCTGTGGCACGACAGTGAAAATAGAAGCATTCGGTGATATTTGTTCTTTCAGACGAAGACTAAACCAACATAGTTATCCGATGTAGATCTATCACTGTAAATAGGAATAAAATTTCTGTCACCGTGTTGAATTTTTACATAGTTTTGTCTATACACACTGTCTAAGGTAAAATTTTTAAAAAGGTTCTTAAAGTTATAATGAACCTTTATTACAGGAGTTCACGAAAATAATATACAATCAACCTCGTCTATGAAATGTTGCTTTTGTCTTAGTTTCATTTATGAAATGAGTCAGAAAACATTATTTTAATGAAAGAGAAAACAAAAAAACTTTAGCTAAATTACTTTTATTCTTCTCCTGCAACCATTTTTACTGGCATCAGTCAGAATTTTTAAGTATATAGATTCACGCAAAAGTCCTTAATTGAATCGTTTTAAGCTATAAAATTTTTCACTGTTTTCCTCTTACCCTGTGGCTATAGAAGAGTTATGTTTTCTTAGAAATATGAATACATGACACAATTCAGTTATGTAACGGTTAGCACATTTTGCTTCATTATATAACACTGTATCCTGTCAACGTTTACAATCAGGCAACGTTGTTAGCACCTGCACACTCTAGAAGTAGAAATAAAATTAAATTGAGGAATAAAATCCTCAAATTCCGGGTAACGAGATAATATTGAATACTTTTGGTTTTAAGTATTTGTGTTTATTTTTGCTAATTAGTGAAAATTGCATTGTATAAACCTCGTAAAATATGCACGTGTAACACGCGACAAGTAGTGATTTAAGTAGTACTGATCACAAAATAAATTTTTTGAGTAAATTACTATCGAATAAATTAAAATTGCAATAATTGTATGAAACACCAAAACAATTTTTTTTTTAATTTTAATCATCAATACTAGAATTAATTATTTTCTTGATGGATATTTGTCTTAATATTCGGGTACAATTTGAATTAATATAACACTAATTTAAAATTTTTTTTATATCAAACTTATGTATGTATTGCTTAATAAAATTATTTAAAAGATTTTGAAATTCAGTGACTTTATTTCAATCAAATTTTAAGTAAATTAATTGTTTAATACAAATCTTGATCAGAAAATTAATTTCAGATGTCAATTAAATTAAGATTACAAATACTTTGTAATGTTTAATTTTCAATTTAATTTTTTAAATTATAAATTATTTTGACATCAAAAATTTCTTCGGTAAATTAAAATTATATGTAATTTTATTCTCAAATCGTTTTTTTTTCTTTTCCAAAAAATATCTTGAAACAATAAACATTTCAGATGTCTAAGCAGAAGTTTATGGTTTTATTAATTTGTTTTTTCGTTTATTATGACATAATTATACAGTAGAGCGTCAATTACTTGAACAAATTGGGGACTGGGGTTGTTCGGAAAATTGATGTTTCGGATAACCGATTATGTACGAAAAAAATATATCAATTTACCTCATGTTAAAATTTTTCTCTGTTCCCTGTCGCTTTGCGTTTAATTTTCGTCGATGTTAAGCTTAACGAAAACTATTGTATCGTTAAAAGTTATTTTTTTATATTGTACAAACATAGTAAATATAATGAAAAATATAAAGACAATAAAAATTATACTTCAGAAATTAATTTAGTATCAAAAACATAAAATATTTGAGTAGCCCGAGAGCACTGGCACTGAACGTTTTGCTTCATGCAGTTTGTTATGCAACTTTTTTAAAATGATGTCAATCCCGAAAATCTCGGGGTTAGGAAAACTTAATCTTGAAAATTTTGGGACTGAAAAGTGGTCGTGATTCCGGGATCTCGAAAATCAGGATCCCGGGATCAAATCCTCTAGTTGCAAAATACATTTTGGTGCGAAAACCAGATTTTATTATACCCCGTTTTGCATTCATATTACTTACATATATTTCGTTAACAAGGCAATAATAAAGGTTTTAATCAGGAAAAAATTATTATGAATAATCAGTAAACATTTTCTGAAAATATCCCAGTCTCTTTTTCTGGTTTACTGTTTGTATATCTTTCAAACTTATAATACATTTTTAAGTAATCAGAATACATTTACATCTGTAGTTTATGAAAAAGTGGGAATAGACAATTGCCATTTTGAACTTTTAATTATACGTATAGATATTTACATGTGCCACAGAATTGATTTGGCGTTTCATTAGGTAATATATGAGATAGAATTTGTTCAGAAACAGTGAAAAAACAACAATTATATTATTTAAGATGTACATTAATTAACCTGAGTATTTACAATAATAACAGTCTAAAAACTGAATGAGTTGCTAGGAATTAATAAAAGAAACAGAAAAACAAAGTAAAACGTTTCAATAAGGACTTACAATATTGAAATATACACACGGTTGATTAAAAAAATTTTTGGCATGATTAGGTCATAAAACTTAATGACTTGCACAATATTATAACAAACATATTGACAAACACATATTGATCCTTATATATTATTAAAACAAAACTAAGTACTTTGTATTGAATTGAAACTACAAAACACAAATTTAAGTGTTACTTTATTATTAAACTTTCCTATTTCGAAGAAAATATAAATTAGATAATTTGTTTTGTTTTTAATAAATATATATTTGTAATATTGAAAATATGAAAATTCTTAAACGATTATTTAAAGGTTTGCAAAGAACCACAAATTCCATAAATCGAATTCAATTCATTACATTTGTACATGAAATAACACAAAGTCAACAAAACACATTCCTATTTCACAAGAAATTTTTATTCCGTGATTTATGTGAATAAAACCAAATTTTAAGAATTTCTAAAAACACGTGTATATTTGAGTTTCGGTGATAAATATTTTGATGTATAAATATAACACACGGTTATATTCTGCATAAAATAAAATACTCTTAATTATTAAATGATAATTTTCTTTTATATTTAAATGTTACTTAAATCGTTAATTTGTCGATTATATTTTTAAGCATTTTCTATTAATTTTAAACATATTTTTCTGTTAATAAAATCAATTATATAACAGAGTGTATAATTGTAGCAATTCGCGAACACGATAATTTATTAAAGAACGTAACTATTATTTTACAAAGCTTACTGTTCGTAACCTGTATACACTTCAGAATTGTTAGAATAAGCTTCGATATATACTTTGAAACTTTGCGTTTCTGGCATCATTCTGTGGGAACGCACCTGATTTATTTTTTATTGAAACTAAACATAGGGTTAAAGAAACACGCGTCCGAAAATTAAAAAAAATTTACTTTAAATTATTTATATATTAATTAGTATAATGATATATGTTAAATAACACATAGACAAATGCACACAGAAATGTATAATAATATATTAGTTAGTTTATTTTTTGTGACGAAAGTACTAACTTGTCGTAAAGTTTCATTTGTCGCTTTTTTCTCTTTTCAAGCAAATGTCGGTAGCAGAAGATCGCATCCAAAACGCCTCGATTTGCTTCTTCACTCCTCTTAAAATCTAGATCATTCGCTACAATTTGATTAACGATTTCGATTATCGTTACCAAACTTCTACTAAAGAAATCTGTAGCAAGTTCTTTGGGTTCTTCGTTTTCAGAATCTTTGTTTTCCAGTTTTATATGAATTTTTTATTCTGCCAGTTCTTGAAGTTATCGTTGGTAAGGAACTTACAAGAAACCTGCAGTAACTCCCCAATATCCTGCTCGTCTACGTCTCCTGTAAAAATAACAAAGATTAGATTGACAATTTTGTCAACCTAACGAAACAGCGATAGACTCTACTCGATGAGAATTCTTGGACACCTTCAGCCATAGCATTTTCCACACTTCGTTCATGCATTCATCAGTTAATTTTTGCCAAGCCAAGTTGCTATTTCATATGGCATCCATGATGTTATATTTTTCCAAAATTGGACAAAACAAACATGGATTTAAGGAAGTAAAGCGCTACGACGAATTGTCACCTTTTGCTATTGGTTCGTGTTTGGGAATAATCGTATTATTTGTAAGAGACACTACCACATCACAGTCGTACAAAATAAAGCCAAATATTTATAATTGAATCGTTGTCTGTGATTTTGTTGGTTTGAATATCGTCTCAACTGTTTAATATTAATTATTTTGCTTACATTTACTGTAGGCTTCGAAAGGACGAAGCAACTTTTTATTTATTTTATTATTTTGAATATATATTTTATATGCATATATTTGTGTATGACTCTACTGTTTCACAGTTAGTTAAACCATTCATTATAAATTGGTTAATATTGAAAAGAATGCCGCAAATTTTTACGAGTAAATAAAATTATCCAATAAGTATATATTTATAAAGTATTAATAATGCAAAGTTATATATCTTTGTGTAAATAAATTTTTTGTCTGTTTTCTATGCTCTATACTATTCTAAACCTTTGCAGCGATCCGTGGCTAATTTTTCATAGTCACTCTCTAAAACACTGTTGAATACAAGTTACCAAAAATCTCGTCTCGTGTGTACTTCTTTTCATTTGACCGATGTCACATTGTGCTTAACATAATAATAGCAAAAAATGATCAATTATTTATTGTGGCATCGTCACAATGCGGTTTGTCATATTTTATCATATATTTCAAATTTATTTAATTTAAAATATAATTTCTCTATCTCAAATTAGTAGTTGCTTGTTTCTAAACATCATACATTTTTTTAAGAATAGAATCGTGCCGGTCGTCTATCTGTCATTATTGAAAAAGAAATTTTCGAATTAATATAAAAACTGTACGAACAATCGGTGCTTTCTGCATCTACTTTTGATATACGTGGTCTCTGCTTTCATTTATCAAACCTTCTTAACTAATACTATTAAATTTGGATAATGCTGTAAGAAGAAGTACAAGAACGATTTTTCAATAAAATATATTTTCGTAAATTATAAATTTGTGAATGTGTTCTCGTTTATCCAGACGTGATACTGCTTGAGATTTAATTTTCGATATATATTTTACGTGAACTAATCAAGACTATTGATTTTCGTGTTTGATTTGTAATAACAAAACTTCAATAAAATAGAAAGTGACACAATTATTTTTAATTAAATATACACAACAATCTTACTATGTAAATTTGTATTCTGGTGGAATTTAAAAATTTGTTGGATAAATAACAAAAGCAAATAAAGTTTAAACATTATTAGAGTAGATAGCATTCTATTTGAAAATACCTGCTTGAGAATTGAACAAATTCGTATTTTGAAAAATAATATATTTGGTATTTCATATTTGGTATGTCACTTGTTATTTTAAATACAAAAATAAATCTAAAGTATTCTGGATTATTTCAAATAACAACAACTTAAATACTCAACTTTAAATACAATATAAAAATACTTGGATGTGTTTAAATATTTTAAACACATTCAAGTACTTTTATATTGTGGAATTTTCGAAATTCTAAAATGTAAAAATTTTCAGTTACGCAAATATATAATACAGGATTCGGATATATCGATTCGTATTCGAAATTCAATAACTATTATAGTGTTTCGAATATTATTGAAATTATTAGTGCACGAAAATAGATGAATTGCATTTCCTAATTATAAAATAAACAACAAATAAAAAACGATGGACGTCAAGGTTTTATCACAAATAAATCTTAATCTTTATTTTCCAAAATAATTACTTACGAGTAAACAATATTTGTATGAAGTTAATGCTTTGGTTTACTTGTTTAATTGGTACTTTAATGCCGTTAAATCTTTAATAATTTAAAAAACAGCAAAATTTTCAATAATTTTCTACGCTAATTTTCGTGTTTCAATACTTATGTAAAAATGTCGTGTTTCATGAGTTTTAGAAAAAGCATACATTTATCGATTTCAGCTTAGATTTTTGACAAATAAATTAGAAACGAAATTAAAAACATCATAAATATCTGAGAAAATTAATACATATTTTTAAAAGTAATTTATTCGTGGAGTTATTTAGATTAATAACAATAATAGTAACGTATACCATAGAAATTAATGAAGTAATATTATTCAACTAATGTAATTTTTAGGTAAGAAAATAACATTCTCCAATAAACGGCAGTTGGATAGTGCATTGGTCGCTTTCCAAATCTGCTTTGAGTTGCAGAAATATTCTGTAAATAGTGAATATAAGACTGCGACTATAATCATAAAATGGAGTAAAATGAATTTGGCCGTCTTAGACACTTGCAGAACGACATAAATAACAGATGAATAATTTTAACGATTCTCGGTTTAAATCTTAAGAATCTAGGAATGGTTCTAATTCTGATTTTGTACAAAAGATATGTACACGATGTATCGATTTTGTGGAAGAATAATGGAAAAATACAGCGGTTTTTTAATGACATGAATTCTAATAACGATGGCTTAACATTAAATTTGGAGCAATTTAGTACAAGAAAAGTGCATTTTTTAGACATTAGCATTACATTTATAAAGGTTTCTTAACCATAAGGGTATATATCAAATCTACGCAAGACCCATTATACATTCCTTCCTCATCTAATTATCCGCTCGCTAACAAACTGTCGGCATTCATGGTTCTTATTAGAAGGCATTTGGTTATTGCTTTAACATATACGACAGGTAAATTTACAACTAACACATGTACAGCACATATTGATTCTTATCTAAATATATGAAATTACTTATCCTGATTGATTGACTAATTGATTCTTATCTAAATATATAAAATTACTTGTCTTGATTGATTGACTGAATGACTGATTGACTGACTGACTAAACCGCTGAACCTAAACAGGTGAAATTTCGTACACAGATAGAGTACGTCATGCAAACGCACACACTAAGATGTGATTTTTCAAAATACCCCGCTGGGAGGGAGAGAGGGAAAGCATTAAGGATTAACCAGAAGAACAGCTTCTACTATACTATTTTAGATGCGACTTTCTGTTTACAACTACGTTTAGCCATTATTGAGTACTTAGGTGTATTAAATTCAAAACATTTCAAACATTGTTATAAATATTTGTTTATATTTCGTTTTTTAACGAAATGTTTGAACCGTTTTAAATTCGAATTTGTTATTGCGAATTGGTTCGATTATAGAACGATTGTAAACGTTTTAAAAAAATTATCAAATTGAAAACAATTCGTTTGATCCTCAGCAGTAGGTGTTACGTAACAATTACTATGGTTGTTGAAAGTACAAATCAGAGTATTATAATTAATGTGTTTCCATTTCATTAAACTTTCCTATTAGAAAAAAAATTTAAATTATATAATTGGTTTCGTTTTAACTAAATACATATTTATAATTTTCAAAATATTAAAATTCTCAAACGATTATTTATAGGTTTGCAACGAATCACAAATTCCATGGATTGAATTCAATTCATTACATTCGTACGTGAAATAACATAAAGTGAACAAAACACATTCCTATTTCACAAGGAATTCTTATTCCGAGATTTATGTGAATGAAACCAAATTTTATGAATTTCTAGATCCACGTGTACAATTGATTTACAGCGATATAATACATAGATACGTTCCGCATTAAATAATATAAAATATGGTTTAATTGTAATAATCATTTAATTTTCTAAAATACAGTACAAAATATTAAAAAAATAATTTCATTAAATATTTTATTGTTACATAGATTATGAAATTATAGATTATATCTCTGAACATTTTCTAGTAGTTTTAATATATTTTCTGCTCAAGTAATCAATTACATAATAGAATGTTTAATTGTCGCAATTTGCAAACACAATAGTTTAACAAACCAGATAACTAGATTTTACAGTGCGCATTCTTTGTAACTTCGAAAGCCTAAACTTCAGAATTGTTAGTTCTTGCTTACATACAAACCCTAAAATTTTGAAATGGTCAGTTACTGTTTACTCCATGTAAACAAACTTAAATTACTTTTTTACTGGAACTGGACATATATGTGAAAATGACAGGGAAATTGCATTACTTTTGAATTAATTTATTAATGGAATATAAAATAAAGGAATTATTCAGTTTGAAAAGAAAATATGATTGTTAATCACATTACAAATTTTCATATTATGTAAAAGTAAAAACGAGTTTAACAATTTTGATAATTGTATTGTACATCAATTTGTTTTCTTGGTGAGGAAAGTAACATCACTTTGGTAAAAAAAAACTAATGTGATAAACATAATTTAAATTTCACTCATTTATTGAATGCTATTGAATTATTACTGATAATGCTAACTGAATCTCGTAAAAAATTATTTTATAAGATCTTTCGAGTCATATTTTACATATCGACATCAGAAGGATAACGTAAATATTAATTTTGGGTCAAAACAACAATGAACGCTTCTACGTATTTCGAACCGAGACGATAATAGCAACGAACAATAACTCATCCCGATTAAAGATTACAAAAACTCATTGTCTTGTAAATAATTAAATTACGTTAATAAGTTTTATAAGAACAAGTTTTAAGTTTTATAAACGCAACGATTACAATACAGAATTACTCTAACAGATAGATAAATGTATAAATAATAATTTCTAGTATGGATGCAATTTATTAAACGATCAATAGATACTCAATCGTAATTATTTTATTACATTGAATTACGTTTCTGCCGTTAATCATCTGATAATTGTTTTCCTCTTGTAACGACACTTTAAAATTGACAGGTAATTTTGTCTAGACGAAAAATTGCACTCTCATCAAGTTTTTCTTACCATAAATAAATTCATTTTATCGACACTTGCATTTTACATACTTCAAGCTTTTATATAATTAAATTTATTTTAAACAATTTCTAGAACATGAAAATAACGAATATTCCTAAATATTTTAGAATAATCTTAAATATATAACTTAATTACGTATCGAAAATAATTTGTGAATTAAAATTTTATTAATAGCGAATTGTTTCCAGGCAACATTATCTGTCATACAGTCCGTAACGTCATTCGTTTAAACGCGTGAAACGTCACACAATCGATTTTCTTTACAATTGCTTATACTTAACAATAGAACCTCTACAATTCCTTAACATTCACTTTAAGAGCAGTCCAGTGAAGAGCAAACGACATTTTCTAATTATTATCAAATATTCAATTTGCAAACTTATTTATATATTGTCGAATCTGTAATCGGTTTGGCAGAAAATGAATTCACAATACAACAATTGTATTGCCACGAAATTTCGCCCTTTGATGTCTGTTTCGGGTGTTTTCGGTTTGGACATGTTGGAGACCTGCAATTGTAGAAGGAAGAAGTTAACACGATTTGAAAAATTTTACTCGAATCTAATCGAAGTATTTTTATGGGCGATGGTATTGTTGTTTACAACCAGTAATAGCAACATCTGAAGGGTTTTGCAGTCAAGGGTTTTTGATATTAAAAGCTAATAAGATCTATATAAAATTTATTGCATGGAGTTGTTCCCTGTACTCGGCTCTTCAATTCAGCATTGTGAAAAGAAAAAAGTTTAATATTCATTATTTAATGAGAAATTTTCGGGATAAAGAAAAATTAATCGAGAAATATGAAAGCTACGGTTTTCGTTATTTCTTTGTTTACGTTATTATTCTTTTAAGTTGTTCTATATTGACTTCGTATTTTGGTTATTCCGCATTAAATTCGGCACATCATAGTTATCAAATGTCTTTGCTTTGTGTTTTTAGTATCGAACTTTGGGTACTTTATGTTTCTTCTCACATGCAATGCGTACTTCTCTTTTTTATAATTTTTTTCTTACTTATAAGAGAAAGGTTAATAAGAATATCTGATCAGTTGCAACTTGCAACTAACTCAAGCAGATGGTTTATTGATAAACTAATGAAAAATCTTTGGGAAATTTGGCAGATACTTGAAGAACTCAACGACAAATGGAAGATCTTTCTGCCTCTTATTTACATTTATTTTGTCTACCAAACTTGCTTCTATGTATATATTGCTCTTTTCCTACGTCTTGATATACCTTTTCGCTTGATAATGGCAGGATTTGGAATGTCATTCTTGATTGGATCATTAATAAATTCATGGGCGTTATCAATTTTTACCTCACTTGTAAGTAGTGTTTTTTCAATACATAAAATATCATTGTCGCGTGAATGAACTAAATAATAATTTTTTGATAATTAACTTTCAGGTGTATGACAGTTTTATTAACATAGGAAAGTATTGTTCTTCTACTTTCACTCCCGAATTTAGATTTAAAGTACGTTTTTTGTTTTCCTTTATAATTTGTTCGTTATAATTGTATTAATTAATAATTGAATCATTTCAGATTGTTTGTTTCATGAAGAGGTTTGGCGGAAGACCTTTCGGAATATCAATGTGGGGATTTTTCTACATTAAGAGAACTTTTTTGATAAGGGTAAATATATCGAATTACATTTTTCTTTAAAGTTTTTTTTATCGGAATATCGTATTTTAGCTAATAAAAGGGTAATTGCTCTTGTGTTGAATTCTTAAAATTAGCAACTACAAAATAAATTTTAATTTACAAAATTGGAAGAACATATGTTAATATACCTATTTTGTTTTCACTGTGATCTTAGTCGTTTTCGTGAAATATGCACCTTACGATTGTGTAGTAGTACGTTTTTATAATATTACAAAAGCATTTTCAAAAGTTTTTGTCAATAATTATTACTTTTTTTAATATTGATTTAATGAAGTATTTATATTTTAGAAATAAAATAAAAAAAACTGTATTTTTTGTTGTATTTATTGTACTTTGCATTGTTTTCAGATGGCAAGTGGATTGTATTCTGTTTTCTCTTCTCTCGTTGAAATAACTGGAGTTCTTGATAAGAAGAGATGCCAANGGTATGTATGTGGGGCTTGCACACAGTTTACGATAGACTATATTGTGGATGTTGGATCCCCGAATCCTGATATCCATATCTAAGAAATGGACATTAGTGTTGCTGTGTTAATCTACTTCGAGTGACAGCCCATAGGGATTATCATTCATCGCTTCACAAATTGTGCCAAGTTCGGCATTGTTTTCCATATATCATCATCATCTACATATCTTCTGTAAAGCATGATGTCCAGCATGTAGATGACGATGTTATTATATGGAAAACAACACCAAACTTGGCACGATTTGTTGAAGTGATGTTATGGAATGGAAAGGACCCGTGTGACCCATTTAAATTGCAAGACATCTATCGAATCCCTGAAGAATTAATGCAAATCTCAACAGCAGGGAACATGACATGTACAATGCGTGCGCAATGGACATTGGACAATCAAACTATCATCCTTCGATTTATTTTAAAATTCGGTTTTCCAGAATAAGATTACCTGATTTTTTTTTATGATATGAAACCGTGCTTTGCTATTTGTTTATGCTTCTGACACAATATAGTGCTATAAATTAAGACACTTGGCAGATTTTCTCATCTTTATTTAGTTGATACTAAATATTAATGTTAAATGAAAAAATTAACTAAATAAGTACTAACTAAACTAATAACTAAATAATGTAAAATGAAAAAATTAACTAAATAAGTTGATACTTATTTAGTTAATTTTTTCCACACGTATCAACTAAATAAAGATGAGAAAATCCGCCAAGTGTCTTAATTTATAGCACTATATTGTGTCAGAAGCATAAACAAATAGCAAAGCACGGTTTCATAGCATCAAAATTATATATATAGTTTAGCTAATTAACTTTAACGAGTTGAGTTTACTTATTATAGACCAGTGCTTTTCATCCTTTTTGAATACGCGACCCCTTTACAAGTTAAAAAGTTCTGCAGACCCCCCACGGCCAATTATTCGTCAGTGATTTTAAAAACTACTGGTATGTATTTAATTTTCTTTCTGTTGAGATTTAAATATCGATAAAAAAACTGATTGTACTGTAAAATAAACAGGCACAGCCTTCTCACTGAAATTGTAGTTTTTTTTATTGTAGTGTATGGCCTACAAACACTTGTATTTTTCTTTTACCCGCGACCCCCTCGTGTATGGCTTTGAGACCCAACTGAGGGTCGCGACCCACAGGTTGAAAAACACTGTTATAGACAGTCTGCACTACTTGGATCAAGAGATTTAATCTCTTAAACAACTTCTGACTTGCTATATTTTTTAGTTAATAGCATAGGAAATATTTCCAAGTATTTTTGTTAAACTCTAACGCATATTTTCCATTTAAAAACATGTACAGTACATATATTTACGCAATATAAAAAGTTTTGCTCGACTCCATCTATTAAACTACGTTACAAAAAAACATTTGTATTATTAATTGATTATAAAAATAGCAAAACACTTAGTTATGAAGGTGGAAATGCGTTTTAAAGAAATTGTAAATGCTAATAACGAGTTAAAGTTTCTTTAAGTTTGACTCCAGTTGATATATGAAGCCTTATCAAACTCTCGTTGTAATTTTTTCACTATAGCAGAGTCTAACAGGGTACCACTTTACATGGATAGTCTTCACGAAATGCAGCTTACATATGAGCTGTTCATTAGTTTAGTAATAACCGACTATCCGAGTTATATAACTCTGCTGCCTACACATGTAAACGATTTTCTTTGTTTTCTAAATAAAAAATCCAGCAATAAGTTGCATAACTTTCTCGGCTGTTATGATATTTTATTTAAAAATAATTTATATATTTATTTATATTTTTAAGCTTTTTGCCATTACATAAAAATTAATAACATGAAAAGAAGATTTTATGTTAAAAAACGAATTTAAAGATTGAGCATTTTTCACAGCTTCGAGAAGTTTTTTCTTTGCCTTTTATAATTGTTCTGACCGACAGTTTTGGTAGATCAAACTTCTTTGCCAATTCACAAATTTTCATTTTTGTATCGAAGTCTTTTATAATGGGTACATTCGTAAAGTCAAACGAGTTATACGCATTAGTAACGAATCGCTCGAAAAGTCAAACGAAATAGAAATAACGATGACGTCATTTTCGTTTAACTGGTTCGACTTTACGAACGTACCCAACGTTATCTTTACATTTTAAAGTTTTTCTTTTCTTGTTTGATGCAGAAGAATTAGTTCTACATCGTTTTGATGACATAGTAGAGTCTCTCGAGTCTCCGTAGATATAACAAACACAGAAATAAATAACACAAAATAAATTGTAGCTATGTGTCGATTCCGCGCGACATATCCGAACACGTAAGCCGAACAATAGTGTGGGGGGAGTGAGTAATCAAGGGTTGCGTGGCGCTCAAACATAAGACAAATCGACGAAATTTGAAAATCGCGTAACTCCGGGTTCGAGTAAGTCGGGGTAGCGTAAGTCGAGGTATTGCTGTATTGATACAAAACACAATTTTAGAATTTAAGTGTTTCCTTATTATTAAACTTTCCTATTACGAAGAAAATTTAAATTATATAATTGGTTTTGCCTTTAATAAATATACATTTGTAATATTCAAAATCTTAAAATTCTCAAAAGATTATTTAAAGGTTGGCATCGAATCACAAATTCAAGGAATTGAATTCAATTCATTACATTCGTATATGAAATAACATAAAGTGAACGAAACACTCCTATTTCACAAGGAATTTCTATTCCGTGATTTATGTGAATAAAATGAAATTTTAGGAATTTCTAGAAACACGTGTACATTTGAGTTTCACTGATAAATATTTTGATGTATAAATATAATACACAATTATATTCTGCATAAAATATAATGCTCTTATAAATTAATTGTTTTATAATTTGCTAAAAGTACGGTACAAGTTATTAAATGATAATTTTATTTTATATTTAAATGTTACTTAAATCATAAATTTGTCGATTATATCTCTAAGCATTTTCTAATAATTTTAAATATATTTTTCTGTCAATAAAATCAATTATATAATAGAATGTTAATCGTAGCAATTTGCGAAAAAGATAATTTATCAAAGAACTTAACTAGGATTTTACAAAGTTTATTCTTCGTAACGTCGTTACACCCTAGTTGTTATAATAAGCTTAGACCCAAACTGAAATTTTGCTGTTCCAGCATCACCTTTTGCGATAACGCGACAACGCGAAAATTGCATTCGTTAAATTAATTACCGGCAATGTGAATTAGTAATGATAAAATAATTCATAGAACGAATTGTTTAATAGACATAATGGATTAATAATGCGAGTGTACAACGATCTTCTTACAAGAATTTGTGTTATGCACACATCACAGTATATGAAAATTATGTATGTTTAATTTCATAGATATATATAAACAGCTGTTATTTATAACGTAAACTTTTCAGTAAGATAATGCAATTTGTAGTAGAATGTACTAAATTGCACTCGTAAAAAAATCAAATATTTATAATTGAATCGTTGTCTGTGCTTTTTTTTTTGTTTAAATATCGTCTCACTTGTTTTCTATAAATTATTCTGTATATATTTACTTAAAGTTTTCGGAACGACAGAACAACTTTTTATTTATTACATATTTCTGTATATAACTTTTTATACGAATATCTTTATGCTTTATTCGTTATAAATTGCGTAGTTTCGAAAAGAATAGCTTGCATTTTTACGAGAAAATAAAATTACTCAAAAAAGATATATTAATTAAGTTCTTTATCTTTACGAATAGAATTTTTGTCTGTTTTCTATTCTATTCTAAACCTTTCCAGCGATCCGCAGCTAATTTTTTATCATTACTATAGGTTACTAAAAATTTGTCTTGTATTACATTCTTCTTATTTGCCCGATATCACACAGTTATAAAAGTAATAATAGCTGAAAAATTTCAATTATTTAAAGTTGCCTGTTATTAAATTATAAAGTGCAACTATCTTCAAATGTCTCTATTCTCGTGAAGTGATTTGCATTAATAACAATAATACAGTAGAGCATCGATTATCCGACCCCCGATCAACCGTCACATCGGTTAACCTACTGCGTTCTAGTGGGCAAATTCAAATGTCCGCTAGTGATGTGGCGCAACAATATTTGGCTATGTCTTGGCTACTTTAATATTATTTTTACGTGTTTTAGCTGGCAACATTGGCTCGACCATGAAAGGGAGCCAGTATTAAAAGGAGGCTTAATTTTCTAATTTTTAACGATACAATAGCGACGATTATTATTTAACAAATTTTGTTAGGCTTAACATCGATGAAAATTCAACGCGAAGTAGATTAATAGCGATATACTAATATACTAATTACATAGAATATACTAATATACTATACTAATAATATATTTATCATAATTTTCGGTTATCCGTTTTTTCAGTAATCCGACCAACTCCAGTACCCAATTGAGTCGGATAATCGATGCTCTACTCTACTGTAGTAACAAATACCGCACAAATTAATGAAGTTATATTACTCAACTAATGTAATTCTTGTGTAAGAAAATATATAACATTATCCAATAAACGACAGTTGGATAGTGCCTTCGTGTCTATCAAATACGCTTTGATTAGCATCAACATTCTGTAAATGCGACTGTGACTGTAATCATAAAATGGTGTAAAATTAATTTAGCCGTCTTAGACACTTGCAGAACATCGTAAATAACAGATTAGAAATTGATAGTTTTCTGTACAGTAACATTAGATTTAGTATAACTTATAATTTATTTAATTAATCGGTAAAGTTAATATAATTTACGTATTTCTAGCAATATTAAAAAATATATATTCAATAAATTTTAATGGTATTTTGTGATAAATTTGCTGACGTAAAACTGGACCATTTGCATAATATTATAAGTAACATATATACAAACACATATCGATTTTTATATATTATAAAAAAATAACTACTTTATATATAATTAAAACTACGAAACAATGTTAAAATTTGTTTACTTATCATTAAACTTTCCTATTTCGAAGAAAATTTAAATTATATAATTGGTTTTGTCTTTAATATATATTTATAATTTTCAAAATCTTAAAATTCTCAAACGATTATATAAAAGTTAGCAACGAATCACAAATTCCATAAATTGAATTCAATACATTACATTCGTACATGAAATAACATAAAGTGAATGAAACACATTCCTATTTCACAAGGAATTTTTATTCCGTGATTTATGTGAATGAAATGAAATTTTAGGAATTTCTAGAAACACGTGTACATTTGAGTTTCAGTGATAAATATTTTGATGTATAAATATAATACATGGTTATATTCTGCATAAAATATTATTCTTTGTAAATTAATTATTTTATGATTAATTGTTTTATAAAACGTGTACATTTGATATGGCCCTGTGGGGGGTCGCCGGAATTTTTTAACTTGTAAAGGGGTCGCGTATTTAAGAAAGTTGAAAAACACTGGTCTACAAAATGATAATGGTAAGAAAATAATGCACGAATTATCTTAAACTACTTTGTGCAGAGAAAAATTGCACGAATTATAGCAATGAAAATAAGTATTTAATATTAAAAATTGAGTGTTAAAAATTAACATAATTTGTTTTTTGAAATATAATTATTTGTATTATATTACGAAATCTTTCAATTGTCCGTTTTCAACCTGACGATGGCGTATGGAATACGTCGAAACGTTTGTTTTAAACTTTCTCGGCAGCGATAAATGTCTTTGGTTATTGTTAAATATTTTGCTGAGCACGTTCTATTTAATATACTTTTATAAATGAACTTGTATCGTTAGTCACTTGTGCTTAGTAATTGCCCACGTAACTCTTACATAAAGAGGCATGAAGTTAGCACAAGGGAAATAAGATAAAGTGAGATGGCGAGTAAAAGTTTTATATGCCACGGAAAAAAGTTCATTTCGTAATAATAAATAATTTGTTTAAAAATTATTTTAATGATTACGAATTTGCGTGTATTTTTATATCGCCCATACATTCAATTTATACATATTAAATTTTATTTAATTCTTGTAGCAGTGTAATTAAATAGAAACGCATTCGTCTAATTTAATGTCAAATATCGAATATTCGCAATTATTCCGAAATATATATATGGAAAAGTTTGCGTAAAATTATGTATGTATTGTATAAGCATATATGTTTTAATAAAATATATTTTAAAAATGTAATATTGTATATCTATAACATCATAAATTCCACTAGGAACTGCTTTATGTATATGGAATAATTACGTACAATAAATAATAAATAACTGCATTATATATGCACTTATAACATTTTAATAATTTATAGAATCAAAAACACAATGTTTACACTAGAAACTTCCTGTATCAACTTCGACGGATACTTTCATACTCTGAGTTCGAATACAAATAATTGAATTAAATTTTTTCGTTAATCATCCGATTTTAATCCATAAAAATGAATGAACGTGCAAAGATAATAAATTGTATGTTAATAAAGTTTTTTCTTTTCGTAACTTAGTGCCAAGTCTATTCAATCCTAACACATCGAACAATATGTGAACACAAACTGCACCTTAAATACTTCAACCTGTAAAGTATTATACAATAAAATTTATATTTGAAAATAAGATGCTACACGTAAAATTAACAAAATACGACATATTTTAAAATCATATCAAATATATAATTAAAGGTCGTATTGAAAATGGTATAGAAATTGAAATGTATTGATAGTGTATTGTTTCCAAGCAACAATTCAGTCAGTTATAGTCTGTAAAGTGATTGGATTAAACACTCGCTAACGTCACAATTGCGTATATCAACCAATCACTAACCATTTCTTCGTTTACGTATTCACTTCAAGGAGTATTCTAGTGGAGAACAAACGACTTAAAGCGTTATTCTAACTTTTGTATTTCTCTCAAACAGTGTATTGATGATTCTCTATTCTGTTTTATAAGAATTGAAGTCAACGATTAACTTCGGTGCCCTTCGCGATTGTACAACGAAATAGTATTTGCACTTGATTCGTACAAAATGCATTCACCACACAGCAAATGCATTGCCACAAAACTTCGACCTTTGATTTCTGTTTCCGAAGTATTTGGTTTGAATATGTTGGAAACTTGTGATTGCCAGAAAGAAAAATCGAAAAGAACTCGAAAATCTTTTACAGTTTATACGAATTTCCTTGAAATATTTTTATGGACGATGGTATTAATGCTTATAGTAACGATCGTGTCCGAAGGCGTATGCATTCAAATATTTTCGATATTTGGAAATAATAAATTTTACATCATATTCGTTTTATTTATTGCTTCCTTGTACACAGCTCTACAATTCAGTATTTTGCGACGAAAAAAGATTAATATTCATCATTTGATGAAAGATTTTATGGAAGAAGAAGAATTTATCGAGAAACATGAAAGTTACATTATTTATTATTTCTCTTTTTACGTTTTAATTCTCTTATCTTGCTCTACGATTGGTTTGTACTTTGGTTATTCTGCTTTGAAATCGGCACATCTCAATTATAAAATGTCTCTGCTCTGTGTTTTCGGCATGGAATTTTGGATAATTTATGTACCGTCTGAAGTATTTTGCATACTTTTATTTTCAATTATTTTTTTGTCACTTTTAAGAAAAAAATTGTTAAACGTTTCTATTCAGTTGCAGTTTGCAACGAATGCAACAAAATCTTTTATTGATCAACTAATGCAAAATCTATGGGAAGTTTGGCAGATATTTGAAGAAATCAACGAGAAATGGAAGGCGTTTCTCCCTCTTATTTACAGTTATTTTGTCTATCAAACTTGCTTTTTGATATATATCGCTCTCTTCGTACGTCTTGACATAATTTTTCGTGTGGCAATCGCAATAATTGCAGTGACGTTTTTTACTGGAGCAATAATAGCGTCGTGGGCATTATCAAGATTTACCTCGATCGTAAGTATTGTTGTAATCAATATGCAAGTTATAAGATGTAACTGTTTAAAAAATTAAACTGAAAATTTTTTTTATAAATGTACTTCAGATTTACGACAGTTTTATCAACATCGGAATGTATAACTCTTCTATTTTGTCGCCGATATACAGATTTAAAGTACGTTATTTATTAATTTTATTGCATATGTAACGTAATTTTTATCAATAATTCCATAATTTCAGATCATTTGCTTCATGAAGAGATTCGGAGGAAGACCTTTCGGGATATCGATGTGGGAATTTTTTTACGTCAAAAGAAATTTCTTGATAAGGGTAAATACGTCTTATTACTGTGTTGTTTTTAGTTTTATTATAGAATATCGTATTCATATATTACGGCAAACATAAATTTTCGATGATAAAATGCAAATTGCGATTATGTTCACTTGTAAAATTTAACAAAACGAAATATTCTATAATAAAAATATTCTTATTATGTTATTAATTTTTAGAGTGTGAATATCAGAAATGTGTAATCGCAATATAAAATATAAAATTATTTATTCAGTACAGTGTTTAAAAAATGAGAAACATTTAGAAATAATCATAAATACAAAAAGTATTTTTTGGTGCTGTTTCACTTATTATTCTTTGAATTGTTTTCAGATGGTGAGTGGATTGTATTCGTTTTTCTCTTCTCTAATTGAATTGACCGGTGTTCTACGAAATAAAAGATGCTCTGCTGAAAGTTCTTAAAATTATACCTTTAAGAATGAAACAAATAAATGAATGTACTCATACAGGTAAATTTACTGGCGAACTTTTTATGTAAAACAGCTATTAATTTTTAAGTCGGAAGTTCGGTATTTAATCTGGTATTACGGCAGTGACTGACAAATAATGTGTTCTAACAAATAAAAAAATGCTTTTAGCACGAAACCAGACGATATAAAGTAAAAAGCTAACTGTTTGTTTAGAACGGTGAATATAATGTTATTTTTCAGTGACACAGTCCTTAAAACTATGAACATAATGTGAATTGCAGGCACTGTGTTATCTTAGTCCTGCAGTTTGAGGCCAACAAATCTGACTCAAAACTTGCAGGTGACCAGTTCTCAATATGTCAATGTGGTCGAAAAGATTTTCATAATTGAAGGAAAAAAATGTATTTTTTACAAACGCTGTTGGCCAAATACTCAAATATTAGAAGATTTCATGCAAAACTTCAATACAGTGTGTGGAGCATTAGATAGTCACACTTGAATACTTTCAAACTCGAGCTGTACAGTCTTTCCATTTGAGATTGGGTTTCAAATAGGGTCAATTATCTTTAAGTTCATCGAAATTTCTGAAATTACAGAAAAAAATTCATAAATTGTTACGAAAGTTAGAGATACTGTATTAATGATGTTAACGTACGCATGCTTTTGCTGAAATTTTTTTCTCAACGAGATATTACTTGATTGTTTACGTATTAATTTGTTTTATTCTATAGTTTGAAAACATGCGAGATATTTAGTATTGTGTAAACTACTTATAAAACAATAGACATACATAGAACAGTTTTTCACGTTATATACAGTACATAGTTATAAGAAACAAAATACTGCATTAATTTAGATGCATTAATAAACTGCAAGAATTTTCAGCATTGTTAGAAAGATTTGCGTGCTTACTTCTAATCAATAATAAAAGTAGTTTATTTAATTTATTGTAACAGCAGCGTTTTTTTATATAACAACTCTTAATGCAAACAATGTACTGTACAATAATTGCCAATACTGTAAACAAATAACTGAAGGTAACGAATGAAATAAGAAAATACTAATGAAAATAATAAGAAGAGGTTAATTGAGTTATGCGTTTTAATTTTTTAAATATTAATTTACATCAAGATGTTAGTTTGTGTATGTATTATGTTATATATATGTATATATAATGCATTCATTGTATTTTGTTTTAGACGTTATCTAAAAAGTAGAGAGAACGAAAATAACCTTTCAATAATTGTTATAGTCAATAGAATAGTACTAAAAAAGCGTCACTATAAAAATAAAGGTAAAAATAAAAAGTTTTAAAGCTGTATTTTTTGTTCTTATCGTACATTTTTATCTAATATGTTTCGTTTTACTTTACTTTATGAAAATATAATAGGCAGAACAACGTTTTTTCTGTAAAACTAATTACTAAAAAAAAACTTGTTATGTGAACTGGAAATTCTTGAAGTTTTAAAATTTAAATATTTACAGATTTTTTAATATATTTTAAATTAATGTTGTATTTTTAACCGATATTTAAATATGCCCTGGACCTTACTCAGTCTATTAGATGATATTCACTATTGGTAAATGTAACAAAACAATTTAAAGCCTAATAAAATTATATATTGTGACATCCTAAGAATGCCGGGCTGCAATTTTTAACCATAATTTTAATTTATTTAATTTAAAATATATGCTTTCTGTCTCAAATCATTAGTGGTTTGCCCCTGTACTTCATACATTTTCTTTAACAATAGAGTCACACCTGTCATATGTCATAAACATTTTAGGGAAAATTTCTACTGAAATAACGAGCGTCATGTTTGTATCCTAATTTAGTTTACTTATTGTGGGCCTCTTGCATCGCAAATTTCCACCTTTCGTCTTTCATTAACATAACATTTTTCTCATAAGCAAAACAAAATCACAGAAAGTATAGTATTATTTTATTAACGCATAGTGAAGGAGATTGTGGCAAATATCTTTATAAACTGTAGTGCAAAACCAACGTAACGATTATATGCATACCCTAAAGAGAATTTTAGTATAACATGCATTCATAAAAATATCTAGATTATATCTTCGAATCTAACTCCGAAAAGTCTATTGGCATGTGATCTGCAACTATAATACGACATTTGTTTAGTAGAAAGTATATATATTTTTATATATCATGGGAAGTTATACACGAATTTTAATGCAGAACTACGATTTTACGAATATGAATCTATGACTGCATTCGCAGGAAGCATTCACGAGATTATGGAAATGTTTAGTTTTTGTTGTTTCACAATGAGTGAGTTGTTAGGTAATTCTCCGTTCACATCAGTCCACTGCAATTATATGCTGATGTTGTTTTGCCTGTTCGATATATAACTTTGCTATATTTATATTATATTTTACATATTTAATGTACAGTACAATATATTCTTTGTACATATCGATGTGTTTTGTTTGTATGGTTATCGCTGTATTTACAATATGGTTGTTGACTAAAACAATAATAGTGATCGTTATTAATTATTATCAGTACACAACTTATAAATTTAGATTTTGCATTTAGTAAATCTAAATTGATTCTATCGAAAATATATTTAAGATATATTACAATTTTATCAACGTCTAGAAATGTTTCTTATTATTTAATCCACCTTAGTTTAGATTTAATGTTCTCTTCAACAATTTTTTACATATCTGTATGTAAAAAATTATATCAGATCATTTTAAGATTTACAGAACTTCATGAGATTTGAAGGCAGACTTTTCGAAATATTAATGTAAATGTATTTCATTTTAGAAGAGATTTCAGCACACTTTGCAACATATCGTGATAATGTGCTATATTAAATTTAAATTTCCAATGTTTCAATGTTATATTTTGTGATTTGATTACATATTTTAATGTTCTAAAATTAAGTATTAGCAATTAGATATAATTCGCAAGCTGAAAATTTGCTGAATACACGCATTATTCACGAAATTTTCAGCTTGCGAAATTTGAAGTAATTTCAGAAACAAAGACATTTAAACAATTTGTAAATTTATTTACTCATAATTACAGAACTAAATATACGTGTTGATTTTTAATAATTGTAATTTTTTTGTGTCCATTTCATTATTCTTTAGTATACATTTATCTGTATCTCTATAATAACATCTAATTGTTGGAAATAAATTCAAATACAGTACAATATTATCCTTTAAGTCAAAAATAAAATATATGAAATCGCCTATGAACATAATACAAAACAATAACAGTTATGAAGTAAATACAAAGATTTTTCATAAGTATTTACCACCATTTTCATGTCATGACTATAACACCAGGAAGTAACAAACCTGAACTATCATTCTAATAACAAAGAGGTGTAAAGATTTTCTGTTTGGTCTCCTGACATTCCATGCCAGAGTTCAATTATTTAAAGTACTGCACTTGTTTATAGTGTTCATTTTTTGTAATAACTGTAACGTATTTCATGAAAGATTAAGATTGTAAACAAAATACTCTTTAGTCTAATTTCACAAATATTTGTAAAGTGGTTGCATTCGTAACTAGAAAATTTTCATTTGTTTTCGAAGAGCATTTCTTCCTGTGCAAAACTCCGGTTAATTGAATAAGAAATGAAAATACAGAATAAATGCCACTTACTATCTAAAAACAATTAAATAATTATTAAGTACATAATAATATTAAATAAACTTTACATATAATTTAATTTCAATTTTATGATATTTACAATTTATAATGAGACAATACGAACATCAGTACAAACTGCAATATTTAACTTAAATTTTACGCAATATAAATAAACATTTAAATTGCAAATGTTAGCATAACCTATAGTTTATTAGCTTTCAAGTGTTTTTATACAGGGTGCCCCAAGTTTAATTTGAACAGCCTTGTCAAAAAGGTCTTGTTCACATAGAAAAATCATGCCATGGATATACTAAAAGGCCTCTTTCCGAATCTCTGCATGAGGCAGAGAACCGGAAATGAGAATTTCATAAAGACAATTGCATGAAACAGAAAAGATTACAGGTGAAATATACCTTAAATTTATATTTCGGTCAATGTGTATTTTCCTATACTAATGAAATTATCGTACAACTGAAAAATACTAATGTGTTATCGTTAATAAAATTATTATCACACATAATTTATTACGAAATGTTCTTACAATTGATGTATGAATCGATAATGCCCATGATACCGATACCGTTCCGGTCAGTAGTAATATATCACATACAAAGAGATATCCGCTGATGATTTTATCAATTTGTAAAAAAGATGCAATGTACAGATAAAAGCATGAATCGTACATGAAAAACAAGTATATAAGTAAAATCAGAATCTTCTGTTTTTCATTCATCTCATCGAAAAGTTTGCAAATATGGCAGAGTTTCATCATCACTTCTTCCACAAAAGATTTTTCGCAACATTTTAAAATTGTATCTGAATAGAGATAGTTAACAAACGTTTACAAACAATAACGAAAATATATATACGCAGTGTAAAAATATGAAAAACTAATAGAAGAGAATATAAAGTTTCTATGTTTGGAGCACAACAATGAAAAATAGTGTAAGACTTGAATCATATTTTTTAATTTTGAAGAGACAATAACAATTGTACAGTCCATTAACAGAGATAACAAACAACGAAAAATATGTAAAAATACCAAAAGGTACTGTTCAGTTGTATCGACGAATTCTTCTTCAAATTAATTTATTAAAAAATGAATATCTTGTCTTCAGAATGCTAAACTGTAAAGCTGTGTACAATGAAGCAGACCATAAAGTGAATTTGATGTAGAATGCATTGTTTTCAAGCATAAAAGATAAGTGATTACAAACAAATTTAAAACCGAATAACGTCCCTGTGAAGATTGAGGTTTTTAGCCACAATAAATCTTCAAGAACATTTTTATAAAATGTGAAAAGTCCCTGAAATCGAGCATTTCTTTCCTTTCTACATTTGAATGTCTCGTAAAT
Source organism: Centruroides sculpturatus (assembly GCF_000671375.1). Lineage (NCBI taxonomy): Eukaryota > Metazoa > Arthropoda > Arachnida > Scorpiones > Buthidae > Centruroides > Centruroides sculpturatus. The sequence goes on from NW_019385397.1 coordinate 86,486, forward strand.
ATTCAAACCGAAAACTTGACTAACAGAAATAAAAAAAATAAATTTTCTATCTACACAAGTATTGGGTAATGGCTGCATGTCTGTTTTTATACGTATAAAATATATTTTCTGAGTAATCCTTAATTTACTCTATGGAAAGTTTCACGAAGAGATTTGATTCAATATGCCACATTGCTTGAAATTAATAAAGAAGAAGAAGCAACTTAAGACGATAGAATACAATCGTTAGACTCCCAGTGCATATTTCTATCAGAAGCTGTTCCAATGAGAGACAAAATAATTTCTGATTAGTGAAAGTAGAAAAGTTATAGGTCGACAACCAGGTTAAATAAATGTGAAGGAGAAGCATTCAAGGTGAGTGACGTTTTTAATATGATGTAAGAGATATATGATGTTAATTTAAATACAGTCGACCCTCCTATAACGTTGTTGATAATTCCGTTTTAATATAATTGCATGTTGTACGAGTCACTTAGATTTTATAAATCCGTGTGCCAAATTGTGAACAAATGGATTCGTTATACAATAATCGTAGCGTTGAAAAATTTCAACCGATGCTTTCTGTTATGAAGGTGTTTAGTTTGAATCTGTTCGACATTTGCAATTATCGAAAAAAAGAGACAAGTCAATATCAGAAAATTTACAAAATTTACATCAGTTTACTCGAGTTGTTTATATTTCACGATAGTATTACTGTTTACAACAATGATAACGACATCGAATGGTTATTGCAATGATCTATCTTTTAAATTTGGAAGTAAGAAATTCTACATTCAGTTCATTTCATGGTGTTCTTCCGTGTACACAGCTCTACAATTCAACATTATAAAAGAAAGTAAATTTCACGTTTATCATTTGATGAAGAATTTGAAGAAAGAAAAGGGATTTATTAACAAATATGAGTAATCCTGGTTTGAGTAGCTCTGATAACAAAATTAACTTTTCTATCACAAATCTTAATTAAATTACTGTAATTACTCAGGATATATTTCTTCTTAATTGAAAATCAGACTAGTTACAAAAATATAAAATTTTCGAGTCTATCTTCATCCTTTTTATACAACCGCAGAAGTAACAGTTAACATGTTTTTTTTTGAAGAATATACTTCTTGAAACAAAGGTAAACAATAAATAAGAAAAGTTTACAATGTTAAAAACGATCAAGTGTCAGCCTTCTGTTATAGGTTCTGACACTTTACATTAAAAACACGAAGAATTCTTTTCACCTCATTGCAAATTAAGTAAGGATAACTCGTAACTACTACCAGAGGGCCTGAAGCAGTTAAAAAATGGATAAGGACAATGTGGCGAAAAGAATTCTTCGTGTTTTTAATGTAAATTAAAAATGCACTATATATAATATAATTATGTATTACAGTAAAACCGTCTAAAATTCAAAAGACTCTTCCAGACAAATTGATTATCTATCTAAATATATAAAATTACTTGTTCTGAGTGATTGACTGAAGGAATGACTGATTGATTCATCATGGCCCAGAGCAAACCGCTGAACCTAAAAAGATAAAATTTTGTTGACAGTTAAGCAACGTCGTGAAAACGCACAATATGAAGAAATTTTTGAAATACCACGAGGAAGAAGAAAGAGGAAATTAAAGCTTAACTGTACTGTTTTATATGCGATGTTTTGTTTTCAAATACGTTCAGTCTTCGTTGAGTAGTTAGGTGTATTACATTGATAACATTTCAGGCATTGTTATAAACATTTTTATAAAATGTGTATAAATTAATATAACAGTGCATTTCACACAAATTAATTTAGTAATTCTTCGGTAAGAAAATAACATTCTCCGAAAAACGGCTGGTTGCTAGTGCCTTGGTGCCGTCCAGAATCTGCTTCGAGCTGCACCAACATTCATAAATCCTGGATATGGCACTGAGACTATAACCATAGAATGGAGTAAACTGAATTTGACAATTTTAGACATATACAGAACATCATAATTAACAGATGAGTGATTGATGATTTTATGTAAATTGATAACAGAATTATATCGGAGAATTGCGTTATACATTTACTCAACCTGTCATAAACTAATTACTTCCAAATAGATGTAAATTACCACATAAACCTAAAAACCATGTCATTATAATTATTAGCAGTATCAGACACACGTTTCCGATTTATTTAACTAACGCTTAATATTATTTCATTGAATAAATTAATGCGTAATACGAAAACATGCGTATAGACATGAATATACAGAAAGTTTAAATGTAAAGTCTTTATATCGTTCCTGACAACACTTGAAATAGACAAACATTAGGTCATCACTTCAATTATGACAACATATGTAAGAGAGAATGGAGTAACTTCGGCATACGGGCAAGTTTGTCAATTAAATTTCCTTTGAAACAAAATAAAAGAAGACTCTATTTAGAGGCTAGTCACTTAAGTTTTAATGATGGCTTGTTGAGTGTGGTGTCTGTGTTGTCCTCTTTGACAAGTTGAAATATTAAACAAGTTGTCTGTCTCATTTAATTTCTTATAATATTTTGCTTCCATTTATATAGAATTGCCATATTTTGTATTAATTGCATAATAACAAAAGTTATTTTTTTTTGTTAGAAAGATAAAACGTTTACTTATTCACGTGGCCAGATTATAGCTTGGTACACTATTCTCAGGGTTCCGCTATATGCTTTTAAAACATAACTATTGGGCCGCAAACAAAAGCAAGCAAAAGAAATAATTGGATCTTCATACAAAGCCACATTAGAAGCAAAGGCTAAAGTTAAAAAATTAGGAACTTGCAGAAGGGCAATAGATTTGGAGACATCGGATTCGAAGTTCAGTAAAGAAAAAGGGCAAAGAATTCCTAAAAAACCGGAAAATGACGATGAAAGTACTTATTGCATATATTGCAATAAACAATGTGGAACTACTCAGGAAAACTGAATTATGTGCTGCAAGTGTTAACTGTCAGCTTATGTGGATGTACAAATGTGAAAAACGAGTTGGTTCAATTTCTTTTTGTGAAATGGTAGGGCATAAACAATTTTCTGTTAAGCATATTTCTTTTTTTACTGTTTGTTTAAGTTCATTAATTCATTTATAATGCTTTCAACTTGCATTAGAATGTTATCATTTATTATCTGTTTAGGCCTAAATTTTTGTAATTATCATTTATTTACATTTTTTTTTATTAAACACGCCATAAAACTTGTATTACTTTGTTTTAATAGTGAATTCCAGATTATACATTGTTAGTAACACAAATTTGTATACATGCCTATCTTGCCCCATTACTGTTGCCAACGTTGCTCCTGGTATGGGGTAAACTTTGGAAATTGATATCTTTTTATAAAGTTATTATTATTATGATTATTTTAAATTTCAAACTGATTTTAACTAGTTCTGTGGTAAGTTTACATTCTAGTAAACAATAAACAACGCTTTTCTTTCAGTTTACAGAGGTACTTGTTACACAAAATTTAACTTATTCTTATCGCGCCGAAGTTTTCCCATCTTCTCATATAAATATTAATAACGTAATTGGTATTTTGCATCTAATATTGTATGAATGATATTCGATAGATTCTATTATATACTTTATAACGGTAATGGAAAACATCTCTTAAATAGCAACATTTTATATACATTCACAAAATTAAACTTACATATTTTTTATGCTTATTAACAATAATGTTTGCAGTAGACAATTAGTTTAATTTAACAACGTCGATGGACAAGCTTCTATTTTTATAACTAAAGACATAAAACAATTCTTAACATTAGTAATAGACATTATGTAATGAATTGTTCGCAGTCAATACATTACTATTGTTATTTTCTCATACAGTAATAATAAAAATCAAACAAAATCGGTAGTTGTGTCAGAATGAAAAATCGTATTTCCTTCATTTTTCAATTTTACCCAACTAATTAATGGAATATTAGTGTCAAGGCTATTCAATGTAAACACGTTGTATATTTCATATACTTAAAGCTGTAAGCTATTTAATTAATTAAAGTGATTTGCAAAACATACACTATTACACATTCTCCAAAAGCTTTTAGAATAATCTGTAAAATTCATCAATATGTGACGTACCAAAAATGATATAAAATTATATTTTATTGATCATAACTTGTCTCTAGGCTACAGATTTTTTTCTAGAGTCTGTAACGGACACGTCAAAGCATTCGGTAACGTCAATTAATCGATTTACTGCAAACGTGCGCACCTCTACCAATCAGAAGCCAGTTCTACCATTTACAGATTTACTTTAAAAACAGCCGGCTACACAGCAAACGACTTCAAGCGTAATTGTAATAGTTGTAACTTTTTTAAAATATTTAATTTGCAAATAGTTCATTTTCCTGAATCTGCAGTGAATATTAAAAACTGAAAGCAATTTAATATTAGTCTGATAATTACATCGAAATAAACACTACACTTGTGTAGAAATGGATTCGTCATACGATAATTGTATCGCTGAAAAATTTCAACCGTTGCTTTCTATCATGAAGGTGTTTGGTTTGAATCTGTTAGAAACATGCAATTGTCAAAAGAACGAAACAAGACGGTATCAGAAGTTTCTCAAGATTTACACTGATTTACTCGAGATGTTTTTTTGGACAATGGTATTATTGTTTACATCAATGGCAACAACATCTGAAGGTTTCTGCAATCATTTATTTTTGGTGTTTGAAAATAACAAAGTCTATGTTAAGTTTATTACATGGTGTTTTTCCTTGTACACAGCTCTACAATTCAGCATTTTGAAAAGAAGTAAACTTAATATTCATTATCTGATGCAGAATTTTAAGAAAGAAGAAGAATTTATTCAGAAATATGAACGATATATTTTTCACTATTTTTGTTTTTATGTTTCAATTCTTCTGTGTTGTTTTACGATGATTTGGTTCCTCGGTTATTCTGCTTATAAATCTGGGCACTACGATTATAAAGTATCTTTGTTTTGCCTTTTCGGTTTCGAAATTGGCTTCTTTTATTCTGTATCTCACGTACTTTCTATATTGGTAGTTTCTTTGGTATTTACGTTACTTCTAGGAAAAAAATTAATAAACATTTCTGTTCAGTTGCAACACGCAATTAACATCACAAGAACTTTTATTGATGATCTAATGGAAAAACTTTGGAATATTTGGGTAATTTTAGACGAGATCAACGAAAAATGGAAAGAGTACATTCCTTTAATTTACACTTTTTATGTGTATGAAACTTGCTTTTGTATATATATTGTTCTGTTTGTAAAGATCGATGTAATTATTTGTTCGGTGATCGCAGTATTCGCAATATTCTTGTTGGCTGGATTATTAATAGTGTCTTGGGCGTTATCATATTTTACATCAATTGTGAGTATTGCTATTAATTCATAATATAGTTCAATGTTATAATAAAATATTTATCTCACATTAGAAATATTATTTATTTCAGATCTACGATAATTTTATTAGCATAGGGAAATATAATTTTTCATCGTTTACACCCGAATATGGATTCAAAGTATGTTATTTGATTTTGTTTATAATAGGTTTGATGTAGTTACATTAGTTAACAATTATATCATTTTAGATCGTTTGTTTTATGAAGAGATTCGGAGGAAGACCTTTCGGAATATCCGTGTGGGGATTTTTCTACATTAAAAGAAAATTTTTGATAAGAGTAAATAGTATTTGAATTTTAGCTGTAAAATAAATGTATTTCTGTTTGAAAGTCATTGCATATAAAAGCATAAATTATTATATTCTGGTTAGCGTTGTTGTATTTATTAATTTTGAAATTATTTTCAGGTTATCAGTGGATTGTATTCTGTTTTCTCTTCTCTGATTCAATTAACCGGAGTTCGGCACACGAAAAGATGCTTGACGAAAACCTCTCTGAATATCACATTCATGAACGAAACTGTTCATTAGATAGTTGCAATTATTGTTTCAGGAATATGGATTGACAATCTGTTGTAATTTACTAGTAGCTGCTGTAACTCTGCATTTAAACTGTTAATCGTGAAGTATGAAACTTAATAATTTTTTTTTCAAATTTTTGCCTAGCGCATTTGCTCAATGGATATTCTGGATAATATTTTCACTTGTTTTTTCGCTTTATGTCGTATGAAGTATTATCGTATGTTTTAGGTACCACACAGAAATTACATTCTTATTGTTATAGAGTCACTGTTTACGCTTAGACTAGATCAGTGGTTCCCAATTAGTGGTACGCGTACCTCTGGGGGTACGCGAAATTGCACGAAGGGGTACGCGCGGCTATCTACAATCGGTCGATTTAAAATTTAAATGCATGAGATAAAGCAATTAAAAAATAATGGGGAACCATAAAAAATTCGGCAATTTACAACACGATGTGGAATACACAAATTCGTTTATTTATAACTAAAAATATTCTCGAAATTTCATTTTAAAAAATGCATTTGTGACAATACCTAAATTCTTACACAAGAAACAAAAATTGTACAATTATCATTATTATCGTGTCAGTGAAGCAGCAATAAAATATTTACTACCATTTTGCGCAACATACCTCTGCAAGAGCGGATTTTCGGCCATGACAAACTTAAAAACTAAACATCGTCAGCGACGATGTTTAGTTTTCATGTGTGTTAAATTATTGTCGATTGATATGGAAATTCCATTTTAATGAACAATAATTTGAAATAATTTAATTTTGTGTCAGGCTGGCTATTTTTTGAACAATAATTTGAAATAATTTAATTTTGTGTCAGGCTGGCATTTGTAGTACTAGCGGTTGAGTCGGCGTTGCTACGAGAAAAACAACAACACACAAAGATTATTTAATTCAATCCTACAGGTATAGGACAAAATAACAGGAGCACTCCTTTCGAAATGTGTTGTACTTCGATCATCTGATACAGCCTCACCACGTGTCACAACAGTCTGCCATCCAGTGGTGGTGAAAGGGAAGGTAACAGTCGAGCATTTGGCGGTGTGACAGTTGCATGAGGAAATTCTGTTCCTCGCAAAGTGCTTACGTCCGACCTGTCCGACGTGCAAAAAGGCATGATTATTGAAGCTCGCCTCGCTGAAGCGTCTTTATCTAGAACAGCCAACCTTAAGGGTTTTTCAAGGTCCACTGTGTCAAGGGTTATGACAGCCTACACAAAACTGAGAAAGGTGTCCTCTGCGAAACAGAACAGTGGGCAAAATTCGAAGATGACCGATCGGAATACATGAGCGTTCAATAGAATAGTTACTTGAAAACGTAAGACTACACTGCAGCAGATAATTTCTGAGATGAACACCCATCTCCAAAACCCCGTATCCACCAAAACTATACAACGGGAGCTGCATGCTGCGAGCATTCATGGCCGAGTAGCAATCCCAAAGCCATTAGTGTCGCCGCAGAATGCTATGAAGCGACCACAGTGGTGCCGAGACAACCGAGACTGAACACAACAGCAATGGGAACAGGTCATCTAATCTGACGAATCATTATTTACATTATTTCAGACCACTGGACGTGTGTTTGTCTGGCAAACACCGGCATATGCATTTCATGTTGACTGCAGTGTTGCCGCAATAAAATTTCAAAACGTACTGAAGCGCCTTCAAAAAATGTACTATTTTCCTTCAAAATGTACTAGTTCTATAAATACTTTGTTTATGTGCCTATATATATATATATATAGGCACGTAATTTATATATATAGTTTATTGTCAAATAATTTAATTTTAAATCTTATTTTTGGAATTTTTTGAAAGCTATTTAAAATTAAAAATATATCTACACATCTATTACTTATTATAAAATGAGCATTACATTGACAACATTTATTAATAATACTATTGAATTTCATCTTAATTTTATAACCAATCGTGCTTTAAAAAAATAATTATAAATTTGTTATATTATATTATTTTATTCTTTATTATACTTTAAATTATCTTTATGTTATTGCATCACTTTACGAAGTGGTATATACGTAATTGCATCAGTTTTAGTACCTATTTAATTAATTTCAATCATGACAGCAAAAGATAAGGATGCTTGTTTCTTTTAAACTATTTGATGAAAACCTTACATAAAATTGGGGTTGCATAATCATCCGAAATTATTATTACATTCTTGACAGGAAATTACAGGATTTATGCAATTTTAGTTTAATTAATGTCATATAAAACTGACTGTTCGTACAAGTTTGCTTCAAACATGCAACTCAAAAAACTCAAAATGGCGGCTCAAAAAGTACATCACGCGTGTCCTGACCTTCTTATATAGACCATGAAACAGTCGGAAGCGCGGCCATTTTGGAACCATACGTAACATTAACCCATATTTATTTTACTACGATTACTAAAATTGAAGTTCATAATTTAAGAATTAAATTATAGTGGTAGAAAATAATATAAAAGTATTATTTACACTCGTACAATTTCAAAACTATTTTCTGTAAAAATTTGTTTCTGACTTAACGGATATTTTGATATTATTGACGACAAATGTTTAAAATCATTGATTTTCTTACCTGTCCGTTATTTTTGTTTGACGGAGTTTAATTGTTTGGACCACGTGGCATTAAAAATTTTGTCAAGGTCCTGATGACAATGTGCAGACAACTGAACGTGTGAAAGACCATTGAGTCTGGATCGTTTACTCCTGCAACTATCTATGTTGCTGAAGTCGACGGACACACACCATTTGTATGTTGTGATTGGATAATTGAAATTAGCAAGCAGTGACACTAGTGAGACTTTATTAAACTAATTTTTTTTCATTTTTTCGTTAAGGCGTGAAATATTAATTTGTACTGTAAATGGTACTTGAAATATTATAATGTACTGAAAATGTACTAAAAATCTAAATGTTCTTTCAATTTACTGGAAAAGGGCAAAATGTACCAGAAAAGTATAAATGTACTAGGATCGGCAACACTGGTTCTACCGTATTATGCGAGTCTGTTTTACCGTGTTTATACGAATACAATCGCAATTTTTTGCCGTATTATACGAATCCGTATTATATGAAACCGTTTTATAGGGGTCTACTATACTAAAATTATATTTTTTGTTGTTTGCAAAATCATTCATTAATATGTAATTACTCTTGTTTTTTTCATAAAACAAAAAAATAAAAATAAAGTGAAATTCCTGTTTCAGTTTTAGCTTTATTGTTCGATATGATTTTGAATTAGGGAAAAATGACCGTGGACAAACTTTTACATAACATAAGATTCATAGTAATATAAACCAAATATTATAATAAAATATAATAGAAAAGTTAGAACTACAAGTATAAGAGAAAATAATAGGAACACCTGTGAAAGAATGTAAGTATTTATTAGTAGGGAGTTGGGCTACCATTGGCCTGAATTACAGCTTGTATCCGACATGGGATTGAGAAATAATGGTCGTGAAGGAAGTTTAAGGGAATTCGGAGTCATTCCTCTTGCAGAGCTGTCTTGAGTTCATGTAGTGTGCGTGGAGGAGGAAACCAAGCCAGAATTTGTTCTTTAAAAACGCCACACAGGCTCAATGATGTTGAGATCAGAGGACTGAAAACACCACGTGGGATGTTCCATTTCGGCATTATGCTCACCCAACCATGTTTAAACACAGCGAGTCATGTGTATAGAGGCGTTGTCATTTTGGAATAGAGGATGTCTTCCAGGAAACAGAGTATGAAGCATAGGGTGTAAATGATCTGCGAGAATACTGTGATAATGCTCGCCTCTGACTCTTTCTTTCAGGACTACGAGTGGCCCCATGCGACACCACGATATCGCTCTCCTCAGCATCGCACAGCTCTCTCCATGCTTTACAGTAGGAACCAGACAGTCAACCAGTGTTGCTGATCCTAGTACATTTGTACTTTTCTGGTACATTTTGCCCTTTCCAATAAATTGAAAGAACATTTAGATTTTTAGTACATTTTCAGTACATTATAATATTTCAAGTACCATTTACGGTACAAATTAATATTTCACGCCTTAACGAAAAAATGAGAAAAAAAATTAGTTTAATAAATTCTCACTAGTGTCACTGCTTGCTAATTTCAATTATCCAATCACAACATACAAATGGTGTGTGTCCGTCGACGTCAGCAACATAGATAGTTCCAGGTGTAAACGATCCAGACTTAATGGTCTTTCACACGTTCAGTTGTCTGCACATTGTCATCAGGACCTTGACAAAATTTTTAATGCCACGTGGTCCAAACAATTCAACTCCGTCAAACAAAAATAACGGACAGGTAAGGAAATCAGTGATTTTAAACTTTTGTCGTCAATAATATCAAAATATCCGTTAAGTCAGAAACAAATTATTACAGAAAATAGTTTTGAAATTGTACGAGTATAAATAATATAAATACTTTTATATTATTTTCTACCACTATAATTTAATTCTTAAATTATGAACTTCAATTTTAGTAATCGTAGTAAAAGAAATAAGGGTTAATGTTACGTATGGTTCCAAAATGGCCGCGCTTCCGACTGTTCCAAGGTCTATATAAGAAGATCAGGACACGCGTGATCTACTTCTTGAGCTGCCATTTTGGGGTTTTTTGAGTTGCATGTTTTAAGCAAACTTGTACGAGCAGTCAGTTTTATATGACATTAATTAAACTAAAATTGCATAAATCCTGTAATTTCCAGTCAAAAATATAATAATAATTTCGGATGATTATGCAACCCCAATTTTATGTAAGGTTTTCATCAAATAGTTTAAAAGAAACAAGCATCCTTATCTTTTGCTGTCATGATTGAAATTAATTAAATAGGTACTAAAACTGATGCAATTAAGTATATACCACTTCGTAAAGTGATGCAATAACATAAAGATAGTTTAAAGTATAATAAAGAATATTTTTAATTTTAAATAGTTTTCAAAAAATTTTAAAAATAAGATTTAAAATTAAATTATTTGACAATAAACTATATATAGAATATACCGGTGTATATATATATATAAATTACGTGCCTAAATATATATATATAGGCATGTAAACAAAGTATTTATACAGCTTATACATTTTAAAGGAAAACATTTTTGAAGGCGCTTCAGTACGTTTTGAAATTTTATTGCGGCAACACTGGGTAGAACGCCATTGCCGACTCGTGTCGCAACAAGATTGGTCGAATCTATTGACGAAGATTGGTCGGCTATTGCACAAACCGTTGAGTTGAAACGAGCAGCGGATCTAAAAAAAAAAACATTTATTATTTAACGGCCATAAATATTATATTTATATTATTGATTTCTCCAAAGTTCAGCGAATTTTTCGCAAAAAAATAATTTATCAGGATACACGCGCCCGCCGTTATATGCGCCGGTTCGCGGAGAAAACAATTTTAAGCAATGGCGTCGTCGAACGGTGCACAGTCGATAAGTAATTTTACAATTTTTTGTTTATAGCATAGCTTATATGGATTATTATCAAAAAATCATACGTGTTTTGGAAATGTTGAGTCAAATAAGTCTAGAATCGATTAATTTATGTAAGAAAACCTTTCAAACAGCCGTAGTCTCTAAACTGCACACATGCCGGGCTGTGATTGACTCATGTATTTAAGTGATCGTAAAACACGGAATTCATATAAAACGTAACATATCTACCGTATTATAGGGGGAAGTCTACTGTATTTTTTTCTTAAGTAATTTTAAAATTAAAAATTTTTAACCAAATGCATATTTATGTAATTCAAAGAATTATTCAGTTAATGAATTTTAATTAGCTTATATGAAGCACTTTAAAAATCGTTTTCATTGTTTCTACTCTAATGCAAAATGAAATTTAATGAAGCTAAAGATATTTTTAGAATGGCTAAATACACTTCAGTTTAATAAAATTACAAACGCATATTTTGAAATTTACTTATTTTGGTTTATATAAGTAAAGCTATTTTAAAACATTACACACAAGACGTCGTTTCGAAATATCTCACTTATTTCAATTATTTTCTATAAAATTACTTAACGTTAATAAATTTACGGAATGTTACTAACGTAGAACATTTTAATGTACTTATTGATTTTTATAAAAGTAGACAAAGATTCGTGCCGGAAGAAACGATTAGAGATTAAAAGTGTTGGTCTTTCTTCAACCTGAAAGAAAACATTAGATCGGAAATTAATTGTTATTAATTGATAAGAATTAACTTAACTCGGTTATTCTAGAATAAGTAGGGGAGATCGGGGCAACTACGGCATGCGGGGCAAGTTTGTCAAGCGCTTTTTTTAAAAAACAAATTAAAAGGAGACTTTGGTTATAGGTTAGGCAGTTGAGTTTTATTGGTGGCTTGTTGAGTGCAGTGTTTTTATTGTTCTCCAACAAGCGTAGTTGAATTATCAAGCAAATTTTCATTTTCGTTCAATTCCATATAATATTTTTTTTCCATTTATATTGAATTGGCAGGTTTTGTTATAATTCCATGATAACGAAAGTTACTTTTCCTGTTAGAAGGATGTAACTTCAACTTATTCACGTGGCCAGATCGTGGCTTGGCATTCTGTTCTCAGGGTTGTACTTAATGTTTCGAAATCATGACTAGCGGGGTAAGATCGGCAACATAAAGCCACATTAGAAGCAAAGGATAAAAATCAAACAGATGATAAATGAAAACATGTTTGCATTTGTTATTCATGTATATATGTCTTTGAACTTGCATTTCGTTGTAATAATATTAAATGGGTGTTGGATTTGTATTTCTTTGTTTTAATAGTGAATTCCAACTTATACATTGTTAATAACATAATTTTATATACGTGCCTATCTTGCCCCATTACTGTTGCCCCTATACCAGGGGCAACTTTAATAAAAATAATTAAAATAATTACAACTTTACAAAAAGAGAGAAGTTGCCGATCTTGCCCCTATACCCGGGGCAACTTCGTCAATTTCTCTCTTCTTGTAAAGTTGTAATTATTTTAATTATTTTTATTTCCAAACTGATTTTAACCAGTTCTATAGTAAGGTAACATTCCAATAGACAATATGCAGAGCTTTTTTTTCAGTTTACAGCAGTATTTATTACAGAAAATTTAAGTAAAGCGTAACATGCCGATCTTGCCCCGATCTCCCCTATATTTGTGATAAAATAATGCTGACCAACAGTTAAAAGTAAAACTGGTTCATTCACTGGTTAATTAATAGCACGTCTTAAAGCAGTAACCTCATTTAAGTGATTAAATATCATCTAATATGTCATGGACAAAATAATACAGAAATACTAATACAGAAATAATACAGAAATAATAAAAGAAAAGATATAATATAAATATTTTCTAGCAATAGAATAATTTTCGTATGATTAAGTAAATATATACAGTTAAACGTGTCTGTCTCCAATATAAAAAGAACGAGAAGAAAATTCGAAATTGACACGTTAACATTTTTTTGTGAAATTCATTAGTATATTGGCATTTGCATTATCTAAAATTTACTGTATTTGTAATCTGTGCAACGTGCATTTTGTTTAGGTGTTAATTAATTTTACTGTCAAATGTCAAATTTTACTGGTATTTTTATGGCACAGCTATGAAAAGTTTTTATTTCTATTTTTTGTGTGCTTAACTTCCAATTTTGTTTCATAAGTTTTTCATGGGGTAATAATTAAATAAAACTTGAAGGTGTTAGAAACATATAATAGAATATCATTTAACTTGATTGTTTCACCCCGACTATATTTTCTGCTTATAAATATTATTTAAAAATTTCTAAGCAACACTCAATGTTAAAATTTTTATAGAATGAAAGAAATTAGTCATTTGGAGTTGAATTTTACATTAATAAATATAATATGTTTTTTAAAGTATGAATATCGAATTTTCCTACTTGCGTTTATAGGAAAAAAATGTATCACTATATTTTAACGAGTTAATATATATATATATATATATATATATATATAGTTTTTTTTTACAATAATGAGTTTTCAAATGGATGTCATTATATTTAGTTATAAACATGTTTATTGACTTCATGACACTGGAAATGTAACTTGTGTATGGAACCTGACACAAAGGAACAAACAATACTTTATACGACATGAAAACTCTGTTACAAAGTTAAGAAAAACANAATGGATGTCATTATATTCAGTTATAAACATGTTTATTGACTTCATGACACTGGAAATGTAACTTGTGTATGGAACCTGACACAAAGGAACAAACAATACTTTATACGACATGAAAACTCTGTTACAAAGTTAAGAAAAACATGTCAAAATTACTTATAAGAATATAAAAGATCGAAATAAAATAATATGTAAACATATTGTAATATAATTATATCATAATAAACGAAAAAACAAATTTAAAAAATTATACTTTTGCTCAATCATATGTAGTGATGTGACTTTAAAATTTGTTATAAATGATTGAATAAACGATATTTTGTTGTACCAAAAAAGTTAATAACATTGATGTCGAAAATGAGTTTAAATAGTTTAAAAAATGATAATGGTGAGAGAATAATGCTTGTTATGTTAAACTACTTAATGGACAGAAAAACTGATTAAAATTTAGCAATAAAATTATGTATTTAGTATAAAAAATAAAGTGTTAAAAATAAACAGAAAAATCTTTTCTGTGCATGAAATTTGTTTTATAAATTAAAAAAATAAAATTCGATAATAAATAATTTTCATCTGTTATTATTTTCCATATTTACAAAGTATACTGTACAATAAAATTTTACTCGTGCTCTTTTGTATCAAAAATATCAAACTCTTAAACTTTAAAAGTTCAAGTCATATATGTATATGCGAATGTAAGATAAAAACTATTATCTATATTCTTATAAATGAGCTTGTATAGTTAGTCAGTTGTACTTAGTTATTGTTCACGAAACTCTTATATAAACAGGCATTAAAAAAGCACAAGGAAAATAAGATGAAGTGAAATAGCGAGGAAAAAGTTTCAAATGACACACAAAAAAACCATTTTTTGTAGCGAGATAATAAATTGCATTTTAATGAAGTTCCTCTTTTCAAAAGTTAATTGTAATTCAGTGCAAAGACTACTTAATCCAAACACATCGAAAAATATGTAAACACAAACATACACTTTAAATTCTTCAAGCTGTAGAGTAATATAGAATGATATTTATATTTAAGAATAATGTTACCTGGAAAAATAAAACAATATAGCATAATATTTAAAAACAATATCAAATATATAATCAAATAACGTGTTCAAAATAGTATACAAAATATAACTTATTCATCGCGAATTATTTTCAAGCAACAATTCTGTCACTTACAGTCCGTAACGTGATTGGATTATACACTCGCTAACGTCACGCAATCGATTATCTTAACAATTGCGTCTATCAACCAATCACAGATCATATTTTCCTTTACGTATTCACTTCATAGAATATTCTAGTGGAGACCAAACGACTTAAAGCGTTATTCTAATTTTTGTTCTATTCTCAAACAGTATATTGCTGATTCTCTATTCTGTTATATAAGAATTGAAATCAACGATTAACTTTGGTGCACTTCGCGACTGTACAAGGAAATAATCTTTGCACTTGTTTCGTTCTAAATGCATTCAGCACACAGCAATTGCATTGCCACAAAACTTCGACCTTTCATTTCTGTTTTCGAAGTATTTGGTTTGAATATTTTGGAAACATGCGATTGTCAGAAAGAAAAATCAAGAAAAACTCGAAAATTTTTTACAGTTTATACGAATTCACTCGAAGTATTTTTATGGACGATGGTATTAATGCTTACAGTAACGATTGCGTCTGAAAATGTTTGCATTCAAATATTTTCGATATTTGAAAATAATAAATTTTACATTATATTCGTTGCATGGAATGCTTCCTTGTACACAGCTTTACAGTTCAGTATTTTGCGAAGAAGAAAGATTAATATTCATCATTTGATGAAAGATTTTAAGGAAGAAGAAGAATTTATCGAAAAACATGAAGGTTACATTACTTATTATTTCTGTTTTTACGTTCTGATTCTCTTGTCTTGTATTACAATGAGTTCATACATCGGTTATTCTGCATTTAAATCGGAACATCTCAATTATAAAATGTCTCTGCTCTGTGTTTTCGGCATGGAACTTTGGTTAATTTATGTACCCTCTCACATAATTTGTATGCTTCTCTTTTCACTAATTTTATTGTCGCTTTTAGGAAAAAAGTTGATAAACATTTCTATTCACTTGCAGTTCGCAATGACTGCAACAAGGTTTTTTATTGATCAACTAATGGAAAAACTCTGGGAAATTTGGCAGATATTTGAGGAAGTCAACGAGAAATGGAAGGCGTTTTTCCCTCTTATTTACAGTTTTTTCGTCTATGAAACTTGCTTTTTCATATATATCGCTCTCTTCGTACGTCTTGACGTAATTTTTCGTGTGGCAATCGCAATAATTGCAATGACGTTTTTAACTGCGGCTTTAATAGTGTCGTGGGCATTATCAAGTTTTACCTCAATCGTGAGTATTGTTTATTTATATGCAAATTATAAGATGCACTTTTTTAAAGAATACACTAAATATTGTTTTTTTATTTAAATATACTTCAGATTTACGACAGTTTTATTAACATCGGGAAATATAACTCTTCAATTCTTACACCGAAATACAGATATAAAGTATGTTATTTATGAATCTTCTTTCATACGTCATTTTATTTTTATTAATAATTGCATAATTTCAGATCATTTGTTTCATGAAGAGATTCGGAGGAAGACCTTTCGGAATATCTGTGTGGGGATTTTTCTACGTCAAAAAAAATTTCTTGATAAGGGTAAATACGTCTTATTATAGTGTCTTTAGATTTATTAGCAGAATATCGTATTTATATATGGCAAATGTAAATTTTCGATGATAAAATTCAAATTGCTTTCATGTTAACTTTTTAAAAATTAGCAAAAAATATATATATAAACTTTAATTTATGAAGTTTTATTTCGTTATTAATTTGTAGAGTATGGACAGTGGCGGCCGTAGGGGGTGGCGAGCAGGGAAATCGCCCTGGGCCTCGCTCTTGGAGGGGCCTCGCGCAACAACCAAGTAGAAAAAAGTTGATATTTAAAACTTTTTATTTTATCCTTGGCTATTAGTTATAACAATAAAATAAATTTAATTTATAGTACAGTATATTAATATTAATAAGTGCCTACTATTTCAATTCACATACTTTGCACAAAGGACAAGGGCCTCGCAAAGATCTGCCGCCCGAGCCTCGCAATGGATAAGGCCGCCGCTGAGTATGGATATTAGCAATGTGTAATTTGTACTTGTAATATTATAAAATTATTTATAACGCTTTAATTCAAAATGCATTTTTAGTATAGTTTTTAATGAAAGTAAAATACTTAGGAATAATTATAAATAAAAAGAGTACTTTTCTGTGCTGTAATATTTATAATACTTAACTATTTTCAGATGGTGAGTGGATTGTATTCCTTTTTCTCTTCTCTAATTCAATTGACCGGAGTTCTACGAAGTAAAAGATGCGCTGCTGTAAGTTTTGTAAATTACACGTTTACGAATGAAACAAATAATTAAAAGTATTTGTATTAATAAATTAACTGGCGATCATGTTAGATGTGTCAGGTGTTAAATTTTACTACAGAATTATGGAAGTTTCACTGTTAATACGAATTGTTAGAGTTGAACAAGCAATGCATAACATAGAATTAACACCTTATTCTTGCCGAAAAAATATTTATTTTATAAAACAAACGTTTTATAAAATGAATATTTTCTCGGCAAGGATAAGGTGTTATTTGTATGTTATGTTTTGTGGTTTGCTGAGTACTTGCTAATAGAAGAAGCAATGTTTGATGACAGTCTCGATGTTTTCAATTATAAAGGTCTTATCTGAAAAATCCGTCTACTAGTAATTACTACACGTTAATAACACTAATATTTGCGTACATTAATTAATGAAGTCGGAGCAACATTTAACTTAATGGCCGTCGCTGTTTCAATATGTCACATCGAAACTCGTATCGATTAGTAGAAATAAGGAATTAATTTCTACAGAAATTGCATTAATAGATGCAGAACGATGTGATATCTGTGATGTGCCAGGAGTTGTTGAAAATACATTAATATTTACTTACCACTGGCTGTTTACATGGACAGGGAATATTTCGACACTTATCTTCAACAATTCACGAATGTAGACATTCCACAATCTCATTATTAAATGATAATACTTTTTGTTTTTTGTAAGAGCGATTGTCTGTAATACTTGTACGAGTTAGTGAAATAATCATTTCAGGTTCATTGATATGCGGATGAATATTGATATAATTTGAATTTTAAATAAATTTTGATTTTGTGATTTGTGTAATCGTTTGTAAATGGAACGACTGTAAAGCTTCCTAAATAAAATTGATTGAATTCATTGAAGAAGTGAAGGCAACAGTTCGTTTGCTTATACACGTGATCTTGTATTTATACGAAAGTAACTTTGTATTTAGATGTTTGATGCGTAACGAAATTTCAGAACTTTGGACAGGAATATCACTGAAAATATATAAAGTCGCATTCAAGTACAAGTGCTCACCGAATTGGCCGAAAATGATTTTTCCAGTGTCTGCTGCACATAATGTGTTTTTCGAAGCCTTATTTTATGTTTCGAATGCTATGTAAAGTAGCAAAGTACTAGGATAATCTCTTAGTAATTGTTAAATTGAATAGAACAGTACTAAAAAAGACATTATTGTAAAACTTAGATGGAAAAGAAGTCTTTAAGTTATGTTTATTTTCTTAGTAATCAGTAAATTGTTCTTGTTTTCAACTTTTGTTTTAATTTATTCCACAAAATCAACATACTGAAAATATAACGCTTCTTGTGTAAAACTATTTAGTAATGAACACTGTAATCTAGTATTGAATAAATGTATTTTATTTTCAGAAGAAATGATTAAAAATCATAATAATAATTTTTGTTATGAAGGAAATTCATTTCATAATTTAAAACTATAAAATTCGATTAATATAAATTTTAAATTGTAAATATTTTTTTTTTATTTAAAATTGATAATACACAATTGTACAGTACTGTACTCGTGATACTTATGATTACATAATTATGAATGACTTTGCAAACAATAAGAAATATAAATGTAAAATTATCTTTTTATGTAATCTTCACATTTTAAAATGTTCACCAAATGCATATTTATATAATTTAAAAAAATTATTCAGTTTATGAATTTTAATTAGCTTATATAAAGCACTTTAAAAATGGTTTTCATTGTTTCTATTCTAATGCAAAATGAAATTTAATGAATCTAAAGATATTTGTAGAATGACTAAATACACTTCAATTTTATGAAATTACGAAGTGATATTTTGGAATTTATTTATCGTGGTTTATACCAGAAAAGCTATTTTAAAACATCTTATAGCCGTTATTGAGTTTCTAGCGTATTTTAGTTATTTTCTACAAAATCACTTAACGTGAATAACTTTATGGAATGTGACTGACGTAGAACATTTTAATTTACATATTGATTTTTATAAAAGTAGACAAAGATTAATGCCGAAAGAAACGTTTAGAGATTAAACGTATTGGTCTTTGTTCAAACTCAAACAAAACATTAGATCAGAAATTGATTGTTACTAATTGATAAGAATTTACATAACTCGGTTATTAATTAAATCTGTGATTAAGTAGTCTAATGCTGACTAAAAGTTAAAAGTAAAGCTGGTTCAATCACCAGTTAATTTATAGCACGTCTTAAAACAGTAACCTCATTCCAGTGATTAAATATCATCAATATGTCATAGATAAAATACAGAAATAATAACAGGAAAAACATAATATAAAATTTTTTTATAAATATAACAATTCTCATTTAATAAATATATAAAATATAAATACGACTTTATAAAGATATTTTTATTTTTTATTTATTTTTTTTTTCAAAGGACACTGTGGCCAGGTTGGCCTTTTTCAAGCATCTTACAGTGAAACAAGAAAACCAACACAAAACAAAACAGAAACAGGAGGCGAGCTGAAAAATAAAATTAATTAACAACAAATATCATTGCATATTAAGTTTTTTCCGTTCTTTTACATTTTTCTGAAGATTTCATAACTTGATATGTTACGCAAATCGTTGCACATTTTATTCCAATAGAAGATTAATTGAAAGATCGGTGCAGATTTTCCCACCTCTAGTTTAACAATTGGAAGACTATTTTTACGATTTAAACGAGTATCTCGCATTGATCTGCGACATTCACCTAAACCAATTCCGAGAAAGCTGTTTTGTTTTTTTCTTTTTATATATTTGAAGCTTTCCAATAGAATCTGTTTCTTGTAAATTTCACTAATCTTGTCAATATTATCGGTGCGGTAGAGTTCAAATACTGATTCCATTAAGTTTAAATTATAAATTGAACGCATATAACGATTTTGTGCCATCTGAAGTTTATTAACAGCGTATAGAGATGCGGTTCTCCATACAGCGATACCATATCTTATTCTAGATTCAATGCAAGTGTGGTACAGCCGTTTCACGAGTGGTGTACTTAAAAAAGCTTGAATTTTGTTATTTATCCCAGTATATTTTGCCAGGGAAAGTGCAACATCATCTATATGTTTATTTCAGCGCAGATTGTCGTCAAAAGTTACTCCCAAAAACTTAATAGCATTTACTTTTTCTATGTTGTAATGGGTTATTTCAATTTTTAGGTGATGTGGATTGATTATTTTATTCCTATTTGCAACGCGGAGGAATTTAATTTTATTTTTGTTTATTACTAATCCATTGTTTTTCATATAACCATTTTAAACTTTTAAAATGTGATTTAAATTATCCTGAAGAATTATAACGTTCGTACAGTACATCAGTATATTCTCTTTTGGTATATAATTAAACAAATTATTAATATATATATTGAAAAACATTGGACCCAGGATTGAACTTTGAGGAACGCCCTTGTTTTGCCTGAAAGAGCTAGAGATAATCTTTCCAATTTTTACAAAGTAAATTCTGTTTGACAAGTATGATTTTAACCAGTTATCGATTGTTTCAAATGCAACAAAGCATCTACCGTCGAAAATCCTCGTTTATAAGCGTATTGGTTTCTGTGAATAACCTGGAATCTGTCTTTAAAAGTTGAAAAAATCTGTTGTAAAAAATCTTCTCGAAAATTTTAGCCAACACTGACAATATTATTATGGGGCGATAATTTTCAATTTCACTTTTTGATCCTTTATTTTTATATAATAACAAAACTAAGTTTCGATTTAGTTTTTTCGGAAAGTAACCATTTTCAAAAGATTTATTTATTAGATACGATAATGGTTAAGCTAAAATATCAGATATGTGTTTTATGATTTCAAAATTTAAGAAACTGATGTCTGGAGTGCTGTTTTACAAACCTTCTATATTATAGACTTCTAAGGCTGTTGTGTTTTCCAAAAAGAAAGTATTAGAAATACTAACATTTGTTCTATGTTCTCCGAATTGATATTGCCGAAGACATCTGGAGCAAAGCCGTTCAAGGATCTGTAGTGCTCGGCAAAAATATCACTAAAAGTGAGCTCATCATTTATCATTTTCCCTTTGTAATTCAAATAATCTATTTTAGCCTTATTCTTTGTCCTGGTTACCTGAAAGGGTAACGTCTTAATACTTTTCCAGAAGTCAGAAGGAAATTTAGCATTAGAAAACAAAAGACTATAATAGTTTTTTACTTCATTACGGATATTTTTTCTGATTTGTTTATTCAAGGTATTTATATTCTGTAAATGTTTGTTTCGTTCTTGGAAAGTCGTCCAATTTGTATTTTTGACTGTTTTAAGTAAAGTTTACTTCTGTTTAATTAATGCTTAATTAAGCAGTCTTTCCTGCTAGTTTTATATTTTTTTCACATATTCTTTAGTCAGAAGATATTTATCAATAAAAACGAGTAAAATGGTGTATAAATAGTCAGCTAATTGGTCAGTTGTCAAACTTCAAGTATAGTAATAATTCCAGGAGTAACAAGACGACAAAGCGTAACGTAAACGGCAAATTGAGGAATTACAGTAGAGCCTCGATTATCCGACTTAATTGGGGACTGGGGTTGGTCGGATAATTGAAAAGTCAGATAACCGAAAAGTATGAAAAAATCCTTTTATTAGTGTAGTATATTAGTGTAGTATATTATTATATCTCATGTAATTAGTATATTAGTATATCGCTATTAACCTACTTCGCGTTAAATTTTCATCGATGTTAAGCCTAACAAAAATTTTTTAAAATATAATCGTCGCTATTGTATCGTTGCAAATTATAAAATTAAGCCTCGTTTAAATACTGGCTCTCTTTCATAGTCGAATGAGTGTTGTCAGCTAAAACACGTAAAAATAATATTAAAGTAGCCAAGACATAGCCAAATATTGCAGCGCCACATCACTAGCGGATATTTGAAATTTGCCAACTAGGACGGTCGGTTAACGGAGGTGTCGGTTAATCGGAGGTCAAAATAATCGAGGCTCTACTGTATTGATTCTACGATAGAATGCTTTGTTCTTTATTCTCGTATCAAGGTCTTTTTCAGGGGTAAAGACGATGATAGGTAGATTGTCAGATATCAAATTTTGATGTATTAAAAATTGACGCGCACTATCGTTTGTTAGACTAAAGTCTATCAGAGTGAGTATTTTTTCCGTATCTAGTCAGTTGATTCGAATCAGCCAGAATTGTTAAATTTTCAGCAAAGCAAAAATTTACCAGTTCGGATGTGTCGAAGGAGTTATTTTTAAGTCAATCGATGTTAAAATCCCCAATTATTTGCAATTTATATTTTCCATATTTAGTTGCTTTATGTAATAGTATTTCATTTATAACATCAAGGAAAATCCTGTAGTTTGTAGATGGGGAACTATGGACTATTACTATCATCAAATTACCTACAACTATCGTAATTATATCTATATAATTTCTTGTAAAAGTTAGATCTGAAACAACTTCGTAATGTTTATCACTATGTATATATATTACAACTAGCTTTTGCCCGCGGCTTCGCTCGCGTTAAGAAGTATTATTATTAATTAGGTATAGTTTTTGCGGCTCTACTTTCGTTTAGCGTGTAAAAAATTAGGGCCTACAAAACTTCTTTGTACAACTATGTACAAAGGGTACAATATAATCCCCGCAAAAACTATACCTAATTAACCCCCGTCAAATATAATCCGCTAGAAATATTTAGGTATAGTATGTACTATTAGATACGGCGGCCACTCATCATCGGGTATATGTAACTCAGTGAAAACACGACGATAGCGCATTTTAAAATACTACTACCGCCATCTATTGTCAACATTTAAAACTAAAAATTATTTTGTTCGTCTTAATTTATTCGTTCCATTAGGTACTGTAGGTTCAAACTAATACATTTACATCCCCCATGGAGGTTGAAATTTATCAAAATCCTATTTAAGCGGACGTCTTCATCATAGTAGCTCCAATCTTTAATTTCAGTTGAATCAGTCGAAAATCTAAGAAGATTTATACAAACTTTCATCCCCTATTTTATCCCCTTAGGGGTGGAATTTATCAAAATCCTTTCTTAGGGGATGCCTACGTCATAGTAGCTTTATGCATGCAAAGTCTCANATAACATCCATAAAAATCCTGTAGTTTGTAGATGGAGAACGATAGACTATTACTATCATCAAATTACCTATAACTATCGTAATTATATCTATATAATTTCTTGTAAAAGTTAGATCTGAAACAACTTCGTAATGTTTATCACTATGTATATATATTACAATTCCTCCATGCTGATTAGGTTTTCTTTCTATTTTTTCTAGCCGATAGTCTTTTATATATGGTGGAGGATTTACATCATTTGTCCAAGTTTCGCAAAAAGCTAATACATCAAAGTTGCAGTTATATTCCTCGATTGTTTTAAGTATTTCTAAATATTTATTATTTAAGCCTCTTACGTTGCAATAAAAAACGAATATGCCCTTTTTGGAGAAGTCATCTATCTTTGTATGTGTTAATAATTCAATCATTCCGAAAAATTTTCTCTAAACTGTCCAATGTTGGTATCCGAATTGTTGGAGAAGAAGTATCCTTTTTTAAATACACATTTCCGTTATTCGTCCAAGTGTTTAATATTTTTCCTTGTTTTTTTAACATTCTGGTTTTATAGAAAATATTTCTATAATATGGAGTAAGATGTTCATTTATATATATTCTATATTCCTCATTTAAAATATGACATGCATTTGTAGTTATTTTTAACTTCTTCTTTTTAATATTATTTATAATTTTTTGTTTGATAGGCATTCAATAAGACATGATTGATTAAAATTATCGTCAACAAACGAAAAAATTTTATATGCTATTTCTGTTAAATTCTCATTCTGAAGTGTCGGCACGCCAACAATCTCCAAACTAGAGTTGTTTAGATCCTGCTCCAACATGCAGAATTTTTCTTTTAAAGAATTTAATTCTGTCTTTGTACTTTTATTCTCTTCCTTTAGTTCTGTCATTGTTTCGATAACAGTGACATAGTTTCTCTCTACAATATTAATTCTCTCTTCCATTTTGTCAAACTTGTTTGCTAAGAATTCTATCGATTTCTGGATTTCATTGTTTGTTTCTCTTATATTACTCAACTCCAAGTGTATAAGTTTAACTTCTTGTAAAATTACTTCAAAATTTTTGGTAGTTATATTTAAGGGTGACGTTGGAGTGAAAGTTAGATTATCTGGTGTTCTATCCACGTTTTTATTATAATTATGTGAAGTCATAATAATCTGTTTACACTCAGCCAGTTCTCTGTCATCTTCCAGTTCCTGCGTCCAATTTGAGTTGTTCTTAATGGTTTTCACTAATTTGCAATCTTTACATTTCCAAGTTTTTTGTAAGACTTACTGAACTTATGAACGTTTGCTGCCTGGATCCCAAAACAATGGAAGTGAGCAAATTTAAAGCAATTGGAACAAGTTAATAAGTCACTTTCCGAAACTTTGTGCTTGCAAAAAGAACAAGCACTCAAACGACGATTTGCCATAGCTCCTTTAACATTAAAAACAATGGCTATAATTTCTGACCATAACTACCATCTTCTTTAGCACAATATATAACTGGTTCATGCACTCTGGTGGCGATTATGGATAATCATAAAGTTCATTTGCATAACAGCATACACGATAACATGAACAACCCAACATATTTTCAATTAAAAATTGAATTATGACTGTTTACGAAAAATTTTCAATTTTTCGAGTCTAAAATATTTTGTAAATAGTCATAATTCAATTTTTAATTGAAAATATGTTGGGTTGTTAATGCTATCATGTATGCTGTAAAAGAATTGTTTATTCATTACTCATCAGTCACCGAAAGTGATTTATCTAACAAATTTATTTTGGAATTTGCGAATAAGTTAAATTGGGAATTCATGTGGAAAAAATTACATATTCTCTTATTCATTTATTATACAACATATTGATTACGTAAAATTGGATTTAATCACTTAAGGACACTGCAAAGTCACAAGATTTGTTAGAGACAGTTACATCGACATTGAATCGCTTTTCTTTACAACTTAACAACTTATCGGGCTAAGCAACGGATGGTTCTCCAACAATGTGTGGGAAACACGAAGGCTTAGTAAAATTGATTGAAAATGAGGCCTCCAATGTCGGAAATACTTCAATGCTAAATTTTCGTTGAAGTGTTTTTTTAATAATTTCATATATTTTTTCTGTTTATAAAAACAATTATTTAGTAGAATGTTTAACTGTAGAAATTTGCAAACACGGTAATTTCCCAAAAGCACGTAACTATAATTTAACAAGGGTAAATCTCCGTAACGTCCACACACTAAGAATTGTTAGGACAGTACTGATAAAAATGAAACGATGAATATTAAAATATATATTCACTCTCGATATAATATAAGAAAAAATAATCCATAAAAATATTAATTGAACTATGTATAAAGCATATACGTATATACAGTGTGATAAATTTATCATATGTTTTCTTTTAATCTGATATTGTATATCTAAAATTCATAGATTTTACTTTCAATTGCA
Organism: Centruroides sculpturatus; assembly: GCF_000671375.1. Lineage (NCBI taxonomy): Eukaryota > Metazoa > Arthropoda > Arachnida > Scorpiones > Buthidae > Centruroides > Centruroides sculpturatus. The sequence continues at coordinate 112,489 of NW_019385397.1, forward strand.
TTTTCTGAATGGAAAATCTATTAAGAACAGATAGGAACGTTTTACTTATATCTACGAAATTGAATTTATATAAGTTTTAAGCTATATAAACACAATTGTTACAATAGAGAATTATTCTAAAAGATTGATAAATATGCTTCTATTTCGAGTATTTAAACAATCAATTCGATACCTACATCATCGTAATTGTTTAGTAAAATTCAATTAGGTTTTACCGATAAACGTCTGATTATCGTCGTATTCTGATAATAACACTATAAAGTTAACAGGTAATTTTGTGAAAACGAATAATTGCACTCTCGTAAATTATTATCATAAATTTATTTAATTCTAACACTATGTAAAAATACGCTTTCATTTTAAATACTTCAAGCTATTATGTAATGAGATTTATATTTATAAATGATTTGTAATACTTGAATATCAAGAATATTTTAATACATTTTTAAATATATTAAAATATTCTCAAAAGTCTTAAATACATAATCCAGTAACGTATTAAAAAGAGTATGTAAATTAAATTTTTATTCATCGCGAATTATTTTCTGGCAACACAATCACTTGTAATCACACTGGAAACATGCAGCGGTAGAAAGACGATATCAACGCGATTTAAAAATTATACTCGAATTTCCTAGAAGTATTTTTATAGGCGATGATATTGTTGTTTTCTACAGTAATAGCAACATCTGAATGGTATGCAGTCAAGCATTTTTTTGATATTTAAAAGTAATAACGTCTATATTACATTTGTTGCATGGAGTTGTTCCTTGTACCCAGCTTTACATTTGAGCATTTTGAAAATAAAAAAGTTTAATATTCGTTAATTGATGAAAAATTTCAAGGAAGAAGAATGTATTGAGAAATATAAAGGTTTCGTTTTCCATTATTTATCTTTTTACGTTATTCTTTTAGGTTTCTTCCAGGGCTGTGGAGTCGCGTATAAATCTATTGACTCCGACTCTTCTTTACTATCCGACTACGACCGTGGCCGGACTTGTTACCGAAAGAGACTCTGAAATTCTGATGTCATCACGTGACCTCAGAATAAAAGATTCAGTAAATAGACTTATAATAAAGAAACAGCGTAGAAACTCAGAGTGCTCCGAATCGGAATCGGATGGTTTAACACAGGAGTTTGTTATTAAGCGTCAGAGTGGTTGAACTAAATCCTGTCCCCGTACACATTCTAACATAGATTCCGTTAAGATATTCTCGTAGGCGAGAATATCTTAACGGGTTTTACTGTTCTATAATAAAATGTCATAAAAAGCTTACTTTGAGGGTAGAAAGTAGTTTTACTTTTTATTTTTTAAATTTTGAACGCTAATAACGAGTAAAATATTCATTAAGACATATGACACATGACCCCTTTTATGTCTTCACCCTGTCGACTTTTAATTAAAAACCAAAATTTAATAGTATTAATGCCCCTTTATACGCAAGCAACAGTGCCACATTTCGATTCTTAAACTTTACCCATTCTCAGATATTGTTTAATATCTCAGAACAGAAAATAAAGAAATTAAACAAATTAGACGCAACACACACAATTTTTTTTCTTCTATTGACTTTTTTGAGCAGTTCGGGAGGTCTCCAAACGTGTAAATTTGCAGGAAAAAAAAAAACTCGGAAGGTCAAATTTGACACGATTCCAATACCTTTCCGTTTTATATACATAACAAGTTGGTAAGTAAAAAGTAGTCGGAGACGGCGGATTTTTTGACGACTCCGGCTAAAACACCAAAACTCCACGATTCCGACTCCACAGCCCTGGTTGCTCCACAAAAACTTCGAACTTTGGGTATTCTGCTTTCAACTCAATTATAAAATGTCTTTGCATTGTGATTTCAGTATCGAACTGTGGCTTAATTACGTTGCTTCCGTCGTAGTTGGTATACTTCTCTTTCCTGTGATTTTTTGTTACTTAAAAGAAAAACGTTGATAAATATTTCTATTCCGTTGCAACTCGCAACTAACGCAAGTAGATCGTTTATTGATCAACTGATAAAAAACTCTTTGGGAAATTTTGCAGATATTTGAAGAATTGAAAGAAACATGGAAAAAGTTTTTCCCTCATATTTACTGTTTGTTCGTCTACAAAACATGCTTCTATATGTCAGATCCGGAATTTTATTAACTAAAATTTTAACTATCTTTTTCCTTATGTTTATGTGACGAATTAGAAGAAAAAACGATTTTAGCCGGGAATGTGTAAACCCTCCTGTCATAACCATCAACAATCTATTGTCCTGGCATAACTTGCAGCTGAACTTGCACAAAAGTTCATAGTTAGCGTCCAAAATTCGTCACTTGTTTAGGTCCCTGGAACACCTATAACCTTGATCTCATAGATCATCTGATCACGTGATGGATATTCCCCACAAAAAGTTATAAAAAAAGTTTTTACCCCCTCTCGGGGAGTCTCTCATCGAATGCCGGACCGACGACATCCAGTCGAATTTCCGAATCTGCCGCTAATCCGATCCTGTAATATCGATATCCGTTTGTCGCCAGAGTCGAGATGTTTTAAATTTGTGCTCATTTGGATCAAAGACACTTTTATGGGATACTTTTGTGCTTGCATTTCTTAATGATCACGGGAACCTATAAAGAGGTATGAAAAAGCGTGAAACTCTTTATTGAGCTGTTAGGCGGTTTAATGTCGAGATTTGTGTAGTAGTTTTGTCAGTTTCGATTATTTTAATAAATCCTTGTTTTACTTGTTAAATTGGTAGACTCCTTTACTCGTGTACGGCCTTTACCTTATCGTCGACCCTAAATACTCTCCCTCCACTCGACTGACATTTGAGATTCCCAACCCTCGGGACCGTTATCGTAAAGTAAGCTATCCTGACAGTAAGCAGGTTAACGACCTGTTGTCTGTACAGGGAGGTGCGACCGACCCTTCCCTCCCTTGCAGTTCACATATATATATATTGCTGTCTTCTTACGTCTTGATATAATCTTTCGTATGGTAATCGAAATAAATGAAGTAACAGTTTTGACTAGATCATTATTTGTGTCGTGGGTGTTATTAATTTTTACGATTACTATTTAAATTTTAAAATTTAAAGAGTTTACAGTATGACAATATATCATAGAAAGTTGCACAAGTACTGTACATCTGTTTAGTATAAGTTGTAAATAATGGAATAATTTACAGTTTACATTTCTACATCAATTTATTAAATTTTATACTTTTAAATTATAAAACTAATTTTCTATATGAGAAAGAATATTATAACGATTCTTATTTCCTAATTCTGAAAATTTAGTACTTTTATTTACTAGTACTAGATTCTATTACGTGTTTTTCTTTACTAAGTACTTTCACACAAGAAGCGTTATATTCTACCTGTTATGATTTCGTAAAATAAAGTGGAACAAAACATATCAGATAACAGCGTAGTAAAATGATGAAAAATAGAAACGTAAAACTTTTTATTTTCACTTTTATTTTTACAGTGGCGCCATTTTAGTACTGTTCTATTGACTATAACAATTACTTGCATTAATTAACAGTTAATGTATAACAAAACGCTGCTATTAAAATAAATCAATTAAATTTCTTTCATCATTTATTAGAAGTCAGCATGCAAATCATTCTAACAATACTAAAAATTTTTGCAAAATATTAATGCATGCAAATGCATCTAACCTAATGCAGTGTTTTGTTTCTTATAACTATATACTATACATAACTCTTTTATGTTTGCCTAATCTTTTTCTAAGTAGTTTATACAATACTAAATATCTGACATGTCTTCAAACTATAGAATAAAACGAATTATTACGTTAACACGAGCAATATGTCTTTGAGAAAAAATTTCAGTAAAAGTATGCGTATATGAGAATTATTAATTATCTCAAACTTTCGTAATAATTTATAGCATTTTTTTGTAATTTTAGAAATTTCAATGAACTTATAAGTAATTGACCCAGTTTGAAGTGGAAACTGTGTACAACACAAGTTTAAAGGTATTTTAGTTTCTTTATAGTTATCAATGTTCCGAGCAATGTATTAAAGTTTTGCATGAAATCTTATAATATTCGATTATTTGGCCAACTGTGTTTGTAACAAATACATTTTTTGTAAAGATCATAAAAATTTTTTCGACCACATTGACATTGGTCATAGATACTGATGCTTTTGGTGTCGAATGCTCATTCTAATACTGGCATGTGCATAAATAAATTTTTGGAAAATATAATTAAATCTGCGATAAGATATAATCAAATAACCAAAATATCGACTTTTGCTTAATAACAAAGTATTTTAATATTTGTGGGTGCTGTTTTTAATAATATAAAGCCAAAGAGTTGCTTTATATTTCTGTAGAGTTTGGTGAATTTCCGTTGAAAAAGTTCAAAGAATGGAAAAGTTCAAAGAAAAAGGATATGGACAGCCCCAGGTGCTGCACGTGCTCTTCCTGTTACGGCGTCTGTAATGGCAGTAGTACCGTCTCATCACCAATAAATTGAACCTTTTGCTAGCTCTAATAGGGAACAATTTCCACAATTTTCTCAATATTCTGGAACTTTCTGGAATATATCGCATGCAGTTTGTTGTACTGGCATTGTTCTGAAAAACCTTCTGGAACTGAAGCACAAGATTGAACATGTCGAAAATTGTCGAACTCCAGTGCGGACTTTTTTATCTGTACTTTTCATCATATTTTTAACTTTTATCAACAATAAATCACTTATAATCGTTCGTTTGTGACATATTACTGCTCAAATGTTACCCCATGTAAATTGGTCAACTGCGAGTTTTCATTCAGATTTGTAGGCTTTAAACTGCAGCACTAAGATAACATAAGGCTTGCAATCTACATTATGTTAGTAATTTTGGGGACTGTATCACTGAACAAAAGACATTACATTCAGCATTCTAAACAAATAGTAAGCTTTTTACTTTATATCGTCGAATTTCTTGCTAAAAGTATTGTTTATGAATTTGTTGGAACACGATATTTGTCAGTCACAAAGGGATTAACAGTGAAATTTTTGTACTTCTTCAGTAAAAATTAATGGCTGTCTTACATCAAAAATTCGCCAGTAAATTTGCCGTTATGAAAACTTTCAATTATTTGTTTTATTCTTAAACGTATAGTTTAAAGAACTTTCAGCTGAGCATCTTTTATTTTGTAGAACTCCAGTCAATTGAATTAGAGAAGAGAAAAACGAATACAATCCACTCACCATCTGAAAACCATCCAAAGTATAATAAATATAACAGCACCAAAAATACTTTTTCTATATAGTTTTTGTATTTATAATTATTTCTAAATATTCTTCTTTCTTTAAACACTATAATGAAGTATATTTCGTTGTGGTAATATTTTACAAGTAAACATGATTGCAATTTGCATTTTGTGACTGAAAATTTACATTTGCCGTAATATATGAATACGATATTCGCTAATAAAACTAAAAACAACACTATAATAAGACGTATTTACCCTTATCAAAAAATTTCTTTTGATGTAAAAAAATCCCCACATCGATATTCCGAAAGGTCTTCCTCCGAATCTCTTCATGAAGCAAATAATCTGAAATTATAAAATTATTAATAAAATTACATTACATATGCAATAAGATTAATAAATAACGTACTTTAAATCTGTATATGGGCGAGAAGAGAGAAGAGTTATACTTCCCTATGTTGATAAAACTGTAGTATATCTGAAGTATATTTATAATAACATTTTTTACTATATTTTTTAAATTAAACAGTTACATTTTATAACTTGCATATCGATTACAACAATACTCACGATCGAAGAAAATCTTGATAATGCCCACGACACTACTAAAGATCCAGTCAAACTTGTCACTGCAATTATTGGGATTGCCACACGAAAAATTATGTCAAGACGTACGAAGAGAGCGATATATATGAAAAAGCAAGTTTGATAAACAAAATAACTGTAAACAAGGGGGAGAAACGCCTTCCATTTTTCGTTGAGTTCTTCAAATATCTGCCAAATTTCCCAGAGTTTTTCCATTAGTTGATCAATGAAAGATTTTGTTGCATTCGTTGCAAACTGCAACTGAATAGAAATGTTTATGAACTTTTATCCTAAAAGTGACAAAAAAATAATTGAAAATAAAAGTGTGCAAATTTTTTGAGACGGTACATAAATTGTTCAAAGTTCTATGCCGAAAACACAGAGCAGAGACATTTTATCATTGAGATGTGACGATTTTAATGCAGAATAACCAACGTAGGAACTCGTTGTGATAAAAGTGAAGAGAATAAAGACGTAAAAAGCGATATAATAAATAATGTAACCTTCATGTTTCTCGATAAATTCTTCTTCTTCCTTAAAATCTTTCATCGAATGACGAATATTAATCTTCCTTTTTCGCAAAATACTGAATCGTACAGCTGTGTACAAGGAAGCATTCCATGTAACGAATATAATGTAAAATTCATTATTTTCAAATATCGAAAATATTTGAATGCAAACACTTTTAGACGCAATAATTACTGTAAACATTATTACCATCGTCCATAAAAATATTTCGAGTAAATTTGTATAAACTGTAAATAATTTTTGACTTTTTTTTTTGATTTTACTTTTTGACAATCACAAGTTTCCAAGAAATTCAAACCAAATACTTCGAAAACAGAAGTCAAAGATCGAAGTTTTGTGGCAATGCAATTGCTGTATGCTGAATGCATTTTGAACGAATCAAGTTTACAGATTATTTCGTTGTACAGTGAAGGAGTGCACCAAAGTTAATCGTTGACTTCAGTTATAAAGTAACAGAATTACAGATTCGGCAATATACACTGAGAATAATACGAAAGTTAGAATAACGCTTTAAGTCGTTTTGTCTCCAGTAGAATATTCTATGAAGTAAATTCGTAAATCATAATATGGTTAGTAATTGGTTGATAGAGGCAATTGCGAAAAATCAATAGGGTGACGTTAACCAGTGTTTAATTCAATCGCGTTACGAACTGTAGAAACTGAACTGTTGCTTGGAAACAATTCGCCATCAATAAATTTCGATTTATATTCCTTTTGCGATACGTAATTTGATTTTTGTGTACGTAATTCAATATAAATTTTTTATTATATTCTTCGAGAGAAATACCTATATCTAATATTTAATATGAAATGCAATTAATGCTTCTCTATTTAATTGTAGTATTAACAACGACTTACCTCAACTGTCTTTATTAGAATATACAGAATACCTTCTACATTTGCATTAAAAGATATATATTTTCGTCTTAAACTTTAAAATGTTGTACATATTTTCGACGCAAAATAACAATGTTTTGGAGACAAGATATGTTATTTATTAAAGCAATTATAGAAGAATTGAATGACATGATAACTACATACGATAAAGCAGAAATACAGCTTGTTTAATTTATTTTTCTTTTGTTCTCTTATGATTATAATACAATATGTTCATATCTTATTATTTTACTTCGCTTATTTATTTAGTTATCGGCAATTGTCACCGTTTCGATTAATTAAAAAATAAATTTCCATGCGTAATTTATTAAAAAGTCTAGACAATTATAATTTAGAACTTTTAATTATATGCATACATATTTATGTTCTCGCAAAATTGCTTGGGCGATTCAATGGATTGGTGAGGAGTTAGTTTAAAAAGTGTGAAAAACAGTAGTTTTTGTAACTAAAATGTTCATTAACTAACCTAAGTATTTACAATAATGAAATTGAAGATCAGAAAAAGTTGCTAGGACTTAAGGTAAAAACCACAGGACAAACATTAAAAAAAAACACTACAATAAACACAACACTCAATACAACAATATACAATTCTTACACAGTTCATTAAAAAAGAATTCTTTTCGTACGATTTGTGTGTGAAATATTATTCACGCTAAATTTGTTTCCGTAACATTGAATTATTTGTATAACGTCGAAACAAATATACGTACAAACACATTTTAACTTTTTTATATTATAGAAAAATACGTAATTATATATAATATTGATAAAAAGTAGAAAACAGTTTTAAAATTCAAAAATTTCCTTATCATTAAATTCACCTGCTTGGAAGATATTTAAATTAAATAATCCGTTTAGCCTTTAATAAATATATATTTATTAATATTGATAATTTGGAAATTCTCAAACGATTACTTAAAGATTTCGGACGAATAACAAATCACATAATTTTGATTGGAATGATTTCCAAGTCCTGCGAGACTCGGTGGTGTCACATCCTGACGTGGTGTCAAACAGACACCGATCCTACGGTCACATTTAATATTTAACATTAAATTCGACGAATGNTTCAATTGACATTTTCGATAGTCTGTCGTCACTCATTCTTTTTACATGTCTAAACTAAATAAATTGTTTCTTCTTCATTTCTTCCAAAACCGTCTCCTACGGTGCCATTAGGTCTTTGATGCTCTTGTTTGTTATTCGTTCTCTTTTTTGCGATTTCGCATCTATCTTTTCAATGCATCCATTTCAATCGTTGTTACTTTTTTTTCTCCTTCCCAGTCTTTCTCCATGCATAACAGAATGCTTTTAACAGTAGCATTATATACATACATACATATATATATATATATTTTTTTTACTTGATCTAGTTATTTCTTCACTCCACCATATTCCATTTAATCCTTTAACTGCTTTCTTGCCTTGTGCTAATGTGAGGATTAAGGGCATAGACAGTTGATCTATGTCACTTACTGACTAGCAATCGTTAGATTGGCTCACTAAACTTTTTCTAGGAGGACTTTTTATATTATGTTTAAAGAAGGATTCTAGGGGAAGAATTCTAGATTTCGTCAGGTTTCCTTCACACCAGTTAATCGATTTTTGTTGTACGCGGATTAACACGCGTATTGAATCGGGGAGGAGATGAAGACTTGTGTTTGATTCAGATATTGAAGAGACGTTTCTTTAACAAATAAAAATAAACATTTAATGAACAAAAACAACCAACATGATACAAAATCGAATATACGAATAAAGCGATTTTAAAAGCTTCGAATACAACTGTTACGAGAGAGAGAGAGCTGACAATTTCTATGATAAATCATACTACCTCTATAAATCTTTATCTTCTTTTGTTTTTTGGATGAACATGACTGTTCTTTTTTCTTTGTTCTTTAATGACACCTATTTAAATAATTTCTTCTCTATTTACCACCTATAACTCATTTTATAAAATCTTCTGGATTCGACTTTAGGCTTTGGCCTTCAGGTGAGGGACGAACAGACTCACAATAAAGTGTAATTTTACATTTTTATTAGTGGGAAATTTAATCTAAATTCGAGCGTTTTATAAAGTTAGGCTAAAAGCCATAACAATTATTTCCCCCGGAGTTGGTTCCTTGTTGATCCAGCTAGTCAGTGATGTGTCACCTGGAACTTTTGATAAAGTTCCCATATTGGACGCCAGACCATTAACAACAACCATTTGACCTCATGGAAAAAATCCAAGAGGAATAACAAGAGAAAACGGAAAAAACACCCGAAGTCAGTCGTCCTCCAAAGTTTGTCCACCAAAGTCGTCCTCCAGGATTTATACCGAGACCAAGATTCCAGGATTAATATTCACGTCAGTGCCTTCACACCTCCGGGCTTCTGTTAACAGACAAGACCGAGAACTATTTTGAGCAAACATTCTATCGGCGGTGTCATTTGACCGCAGATCTTCGACCCAAAAGAACGGTATTTATCAACCCGCGATTCGTTTGTAAATTTTCTCTCTCGAACGGCCTAGTATAATTAGGGGCTATGCCAGAAATCGAATATATCTGTATTTTCTTTTTTTAATTAAAATTGTTATTTATTTGTTACTATGGAGTCCGAGTGAGTCACATACTCGTCTCTCTCCTGACCTCTACTCCGAATCTAACCGCTCGCGTGACGTAAAGTCGCGATTTCCAAGTCCTGCGAGACTCGGTGGTGTCACATCCTGACGTGGTGTCAAACAGACACCGATCCTACGGTCACATTTAATATTTAACATTAAATTCGACGAATGCCTTTCCATTTAATTGTAGTATTGATAATACGAGAAATAACGATTAAGCTCGATGAATTAATGATACAAGTTCATTTATCAGAATATGCAGAATAGTTACTTTTTACGGTCGCATCAAAACATATATATTTTAGACTTAAATTTCAAGGAATTGTAAATATTTTCGACACAAAATTACAATGTTTTGAAAACAAGATATATTGTTTATTAAAGCATTTATAAAAGAATTGAATGGCATAATCTTTTTTAACTTTTATTTATTATAGAAAAATACATAATTATATATAATAGAAAGTACGAAACAGTTTTAAGATTTACAAATTCCCTTATCACTAAATTTACCTGCTTGGAAGAAAATATAAATGAAATAATTATTTTAACCTTTAATAAATATGTATTTGTTAATATTTATAATTTGGAAATTCTCAAACGATTATTTAAAGATTTCAGACGAATTACGAATTACATAACTTGGATTGGAATGATTACATTCGTGCCTGAAATAATTTAAGTCAATGAAACATTTCTATTTTACGAGGAATTTCTGTTCCGAGATTTATATCAATGAAATCGATGCTTCAGATATTTCCAATAACACGTGTACAATTAAGTTACTCTAATAAATATTTTGATGTATAAACGTAATACACAGTTATGCTCTGCATCAAATAATATTCTCGTATAAATTAATCGTTAAAATCTTTTATAATTTTCTAAACTACAGTACGAAGTATTAAAAAATAATTTTATTTTATATTTAAATGTTACATATATTACAAATTTATCGGTAAGCATTTTCTAATAATTTTAAATATATTTTCTGTTTATATAATCTATCTACAGTTCCTGTATTCGGTTTATGGCATCTGAAGTCGCCTGCTGATCTGCAGGAACCCTCTCCATCTCTCTCTCTCTATCCATACACCATTTCTGTTTTATCCCTTTTTTCACTACACGCTAAGTTTAATCTGTCGTACCGAGTTTGTCTGGGTTTTCTCTTTCTTCTTTTATGTGGAATGTATTCAATTGACATTTTCGATAGTCTGTCGTCACTCATTCTTTTTACATGTCTAAACTAAATAAATTGTTTCTTCTTCATTTCTTCCAAAACCGTCTCCTACGGTGCCATTAGGTCTTTGATGCTCTTGTTTGTTATTCGTTCTCTTTTTTGCGATTTCGCATCTATCTTTTCAATGCATCCATTTCAATCGTTGTTACTTTTTTTTCTCCTTCCCAGTCTTTCTCCATGCATAACAGAATGCTTTTAACAGTAGCATTATATACATACATACATATATATATATATATTTTTTTTACTTGATCTAGTTATTTCTTCACTCCACCATATTCCATTTAATCCTTTAACTGCTTTCTTGCCTTGTGCTAATGTGAGGATTAAGGGCATAGACAGTTGATCTATGTCACTTACTGACTAGCAATCGTTAGATTGGCTCACTAAACTTTTTCTAGGAGGACTTTTTATATTATGTTTAAAGAAGGATTCTAGGGGAAGAATTCTAGATTTCGTCAGGTTTCCTTCACACCAGTTAATCGATTTTTGTTGTACGCGGATTAACACGCGTATTGAATCGGGGAGGAGATGAAGACTTGTGTTTGATTCAGATATTGAAGAGACGTTTCTTTAACAAATAAAAATAAACATTTAATGAACAAAAACAACCAACATGATACAAAATCGAATATACGAATAAAGCGATTTTAAAAGCTTCGAATACAACTGTTACGAGAGAGAGAGAGCTGACAATTTCTATGATAAATCATACTACCTCTATAAATCTTTATCTTCTTTTGTTTTTTGGATGAACATGACTGTTCTTTTTTCTTTGTTCTTTAATGACACCTATTTAAATAATTTCTTCTCTATTTACCACCTATAACTCATTTTATAAAATCTTCTGGATTCGACTTTAGGCTTTGGCCTTCAGGAGATGATATGAAATACGTCTGTCCGTCTATGAGATCTTCTGGCGTACTCCCCGAATCATGCCAAATTCTGTCTTTTTCTCATGAATTTTCTCCAATCAGTATTTAGTATTTTCCCACGTGAACAGAGGAAAAGCAGTTATTCTTTCAATCATAATAAAAGTTTATTTCTATTAATAGGACGTATAAGATTATAGCAACACAGTCACACAGATTAAAATTGTTTTATTTATAATTACAATTACAATTATTTACAATTATTAAATTAAGGACATTGATGCATATTAATTAGAGGAAAAGCAGATTTATCGAAGGGTTACAATTCTTAGGGTGACTAAGATTTTTAGTAGATAAGGGACAACAAATTTCTTTTAGAAAACTTAATTTTCCCACCAAAATCGACGAATACGTTTCGTCAAAAAATGAATTATTTAATTAAATTGATAATTAACCACAGGGGCAATTGGCCTCTCACACTAATCTTGTATTATTTTCTAATGTATCTCTTTCATCTTGATAAATTTGTATTCCAAGATAATTGTGATGTTCACATCTCTCAATCTTTTCTCCTTATTTCATTTCCGTGTTACTTTTAGCCCCTCCTATGCACAAATATATTGTTTTACTCGTGTTTACATATAAACCTCCTCTAAAATATTTTTGTTTTATTTTTCTTGTCATGTATTTTACATTACTTTTATCCTCTGCCGTTATCATCTGATCATCTGCAAATTGCAATGTAAATATTGGTTTACCGATAATATCTATTCCGATACTTAATCTACATCTTCTGTCATAAATTGAATTGTATCATGTGTTAATAAACAACAGAAAAAATATTATAAAAATTTAACTGAGATAAACTGTCTCATATTACTACTACCTTCATTTCTGATATTTGTTAGGAATTTCCATGCTTCAGTGCATTTTTGTCCTTCTATATATGTTCCGATTTCTGTACAATTTCTGTCCCAACCTTATTTTTTACCAAAATTAATTTTTTTTCTTAGTTCTTTATATCTTCTTCTATCCTCTTCTTTCTTTAGTGTTTATCCATTTTAAGTAGTTACTTTTTATTGTTGTGTCATGTTTTCTATTTTTCCTTACACCAGAAACGGTTTTCTCGTATTTTTCTGCTGTTTTCGAAATTAAATTTAAGATCTTTCATTACTTTAATTTCCGTTTATTCTTCTTTCTGTGTCTATATTAATCTTTTGTACGAAATACAGTATACACTCCTATAACACGGGTTCCTATAATTACGATTTCTATAAGACGGCTAAAAAATTGCGACGGTATCTGTACAAACCTGGTAAAAAAAACTTCTATAATTCGGTAAAACGTCATCGGGCAGACGAACTACTATCCACTGTCCAGCCCCACGNAAATGTTACATATATTACAAATTTATCGGTAAGCATTTTCTAATAATTTTAAATATATTTTCTGTTTATATAATCTATCTACAGTTCCTGTATTCGGTTTATGGCATCTGAAGTCGCCTGCTGATCTGCAGGAACCCTCTCCATCTCTCTCTCTCTATCCATACACCATTTCTGTTTTATCCCTTTTTTCACTACACGCTAAGTTTAATCTGTCGTACCGAGTTTGTCTGGGTTTTCTCTTTCTTCTTTTATGTGGAATGTATTCAATTGACATTTTCGATAGTCTGTAGTCACTCATTCTTTTTACATGTCTAAACTAAATAAATTGTTTCTTCTTCATTTCTTCCAAAACCGTCTCCTACGGTGCCATTAGGTCTTTGATGCTCTTGTTTGTTATTCGTTCTCTTTTTTGCGATTTCGCATCTATCTTTTCAATGCATCCATTTCAATCGTTGTTACTTTTTTTTCTCCTTCCCAGTCTTTCTCCATGCATAACAGAATGCTTTTAACAGTAGCATTATATACATACATACATATATATATATATATTTTTTTTACTTGATCTAGTTATTTCTTCACTCCACCATATTCCATTTAATCCTTTAACTGCTTTCTTGCCTTGTGCTAATGTGAGGATTAAGGGCATAGACAGTTGATCTATGTCACTTACTGACTAGCAATCGTTAGATTGGCTCACTAAACTTTTTCTAGGAGGACTTTTTATATTATGTTTAAAGAAGGATTCTAGGGGAAGAATTCTAGATTTCGTCAGGTTTCCTTCACACCAGTTAATCGATTTTTGTTGTACGCGGATTAACACGCGTATTGAATCGGGGAGGAGATGAAGACTTGTGTTTGATTCAGATATTGAAGAGACGTTTCTTTAACAAATAAAAATAAACATTTAATGAACAAAAACAACCAACATGATACAAAATCGAATATACGAATAAAGCGATTTCAAAAGCTTCGAATACAACTGTTACGAGAGAGAGAGAGCTGACAATTTCTATGATAAATCATACTACCTCTATAAATCTTTATCTTCTTTTGTTTTTTGGATGAACATGACTGTTCTTTTTTCTTTGTTCTTTAATGACACCTATTTAAATAATTTCTTCTCTATTTACCACCTATAACTCATTTTATAAAATCTTCTGGATTCGACTTTAGGCTTTGGCCTTCAGGAGATGATATGAAATACGTCTGTCCGTCTATGAGATCTTCTGGCGTACTCCCCGAATCATGCCAAATTCTGTCTTTTTCTCATGAATTTTCTCCAATCAGTATTTAGTATTTTCCCACGTGAACAGAGGAAAAGCAGTTATTCTTTCAATCATAATAAAAGTTTATTTCTATTAATAGGACGTATAAGATTATAGCAACACAGTCACACAGATTAAAATTGTTTTATTTATAATTACAATTACAATTATTTACAATTATTAAATTAAGGACATTGATGCATATTAATTAGAGGAAAAGCAGATTTATCGAAGGGTTACAATTCTTAGGGTGACTAAGATTTTTAGTAGATAAGGGACAACAAATTTCTTTTAGAAAACTTAATTTTCCCACCAAAATCGACGAATACGTTTCGTCAAAAAATGAATTATTTAATTAAATTGATAATTAACCACAGGGGCAATTGGCCTCTCACACTAATCTTGTATTATTTTCTAATGTATCTCTTTCATCTTGATAAATTTGTATTCCAAGATAATTGTGATGTTCACATCTCTCAATCTTTTCTCCTTATTTCATTTCCGTGTTACTTTTAGCCCCTCCTATGCACAAATATATTGTTTTACTCGTGTTTACATATAAACCTCCTCTAAAATATTTTTGTTTTATTTTTCTTGTCATGTATTTTACATTACTTTTATCCTCTGCCGTTATCATCTGATCATCTGCAAATTGCAATGTAAATATTGGTTTACCGATAATATCTATTCCGATACTTAATCTACATCTTCTGTCATAAATTGAATTGTATCATGTGTTAATAAACAACAGAAAAAATATTATAAAAATTTAACTGAGATAAACTGTCTCATATTACTACTACCTTCATTTCTGATATTTGTTAGGAATTTCCATGCTTCAGTGCATTTTTGTCCTTCTATATATGTTCCGATTTCTGTACAATTTCTGTCCCAACCTTATTTTTTACCAAAATTAATTTTTTTTCTTAGTTCTTTATATCTTCTTCTATCCTCTTCTTTCTTTAGTGTTTATCCATTTTAAGTAGTTACTTTTTATTGTTGTGTCATGTTTTCTATTTTTCCTTACACCAGAAACGGTTTTCTCGTATTTTTCTGCTGTTTTCGAAATTAAATTTAAGATTTTTCATTACTTTAATTTCCGTTTATTCTTCTTTCTGTGTCTATATTAATCTTTTGTACGAAATACAGTATACACTCCTATAACACGGGTTCCTATAATTACGATTTCTATAAGACGGCTAAAAAATTGCGACGGTATCTGTACAAACCTGGTAAAAAAAACTTCTATAATTCGGTAAAACGTCATCGGGCAGACGAACTACTATCCACTGTCCAGCCCCACGCTACGGAGAATTTAGGCGGGTAAATTGAGTTTACTATCGTCTGTACAGTATTATATATAAATTATATATAAATTAGGTACCGTACATATAATTATATATTAATTATATATAAATTAGGTACTGTATATATAATTATATATTAACTTAATTTATTGTAACTTTATTATAATTATATATATACTTTCCGTTGTCCAGCGCTACGCTCCGGAGAGTTTAGGCGAGTAAGTTGAGTTTACTATCGTCTGTGCAGTATGTAAATTAGGTATCGTAAGTCTAATACAGTACTGTAATTTTATACATATCTTGTGAAAGAAACATTTCTTATTCAACGGCCATAAAAATTATTTATATTAATGATGTTTCCAAAGTTCAACGAAGTTTTCACAAAAAAATAACTTATCAGAAATCGCCCGCCGTTTGGTGCACTGGCCGCGACGAAATGGCGACGTCGAATGGTGCACACTCGGTAAGTAATCCTACAATTTTTTGTTTATAGCATAGTTTATATTGATTATTTCCAAAAAATTATACATATTTTGGAAATGTTTCTTATATCCATTTCAATCGTTGTTACTTTTTTTTTCTCTTAATATCTATTAAGAGAATCTAATAATTTTTTTTCTCTTAATAATCTAGTCGAATTAGTCTAGAATAGATTAATTTTATGGAAGAAAACCTTTTCAACAGCACTAGTCCGTAAACTTCACACGTGTCGGGCTGTGATTGGCAAGGACTCGTACAGAATTGATTCATAAAGAACGGAACGTATCTACTGTGTTATAGGGGGTCGACTGTAAAGATTTTTGCTCTTACTAGATAATGGTCTAAGCCACAGATAACACATCTCTGTACTCTTACATCTAAAATTTTAATTTGGGCTCTTTGCTTGGTAATAACATAGTCGATGATTGACTTCCACTGCCTACTATGAGTCCAAGTATATTATGAATATATTTATGTTTAAATAACCCGTTATTCGTATCACAAAAGTCTATTAAACTACTTCCATTGTCGTTCGTTACATTTTAGCCTAATTGTCCAATAATATTGTCATTTCTCCTGTCATTGCATTGAAATCACCCAATAACATTATTTGTCTTGTCTCTCCAGTTTCATATATCACCTCTTGCTTCTTGTTGTAGAACAAGTCTTTCACTTCATGGGTTTCGTCCTAATTTGGTGCATAAATTCCAATGATAGTAATTAGCCTTTAAAAAATATTTAAGTTAACTTTCATCATTCTTTTATCTATCGTTTCAAAGTTGGTAATATTTCTCTTAAAATTGCTTTTTCATCATGGATACACCACTTTTGCTCTTTCTTCTTTTGGTACACCAGAGTAAATATGCATATTGCCTTTCAGTTTTTCCTTCCCGACCCTTTCCTTTTTGTTTCTGTCTAGATCACAAAGTCAATTTTCATGCTATTTATTTCTTTAAGTATCTCTTGTCCGATGGATTTGACTTCTTGCACTGTATATTCCATGTAGAAAAATTTCTTGTCCGTTTACCTTGCTTTATCGGTTACCGTATAATTCACCTGGTTTCATCTAGAAATTGAGAAATACTGGTAAAATATTACGTTGAATAGTACAAGTTCAAACTCCCGAAACAAGATAAGGAAAACGAATCCATTAGAATATTAATTCAACCATGTATCAACTATATACGTATAAAGAGACTGATAAATATATTAGATATAGTCTTTTAACATAATATTGTATATCTATGTTTTCATAAATTCTACTTGCAATTGCATTCCCTAAATGAAAAAGATATTAGCCGTAAATCAGAAACTTTTACTACATTTATAAAATTGAATTTATATAAGTTTTAAGTTTCATAATCACAATGGATACAATAGAGAATTACACTAAAAGATCGATAAATAGGCTTCTATTTAGAGTTAAGATACAATTTATTAAACACTCAATTCGATATATACTATGTCGTAATTCTCTCATGAAATTGAATTACGTTTGTCCCGATAATCGTCTGATAATTGTTGTACTGTAATATTAATAATACAAAGTGTCGAAACGATAAATTGCACTGTAATAAAATTTCTTTTATTGTAAATTTATTCAACTGTAACACTGTTAAAATTCAAAAATTCACTCGCATTTTAAATATTTCAAACTTTTATACGATTCAATTTATATTTAAATGTGCTCAGGTACTATTGAGGTCTATTTAACTTAAATCTTGTTAGTAGTAGTGGTTTGACACATACTGATCACAAAATTAATTTTTTGAGTAAATTGCCATCGAATAAATTAAAATTGCTAATAAAAATTTGTTGAATGAAATTATTTCAGATTACAAAAGTAATTTTTCGATCACAAATCTTAATTTTATTGTAACAATAAGGCAGAGTGTGTTAACATTATAATTGTTGGAAAAGCTATCAACATAATTAACATGCAACGCTCGCCAATTAAAAGAAGAAGGCCACCACTTCAAAAGTCTAAATCAACTAGTAGAAAGGAATCTGCTTCAACCTCTAATACCAGGTTTATTACTGATTATAATTTACAAATTGAAAGAACTTTTTCTGATCCATTCTCTGCAAATGCAGGTTCGGACTCTGAAACGACACTTCTAAGTTCACAACTATCAGGTGAGCCATTTGACTTTTTATCTTCTTCGCCAGAAAAAAATTCATCTGATATATCAAGTGTTACACTATGGAATAAAATTTCTGAATTAATTAATGTTTCTAATACGAGAATATTAAGTCAAATGACTATTATCAAAGAAGATCTGGACCAGATTCGTAATAGTATTTAAGAAACTAAAGACCAGAATCAAAAAATGAATAGTCAAATAGTTAATCTTGAACAACAAATTACTATCTTGAAAATAGAAAATGAAAGTATGCAATATCGAATGGACAATATGGTTAATGTGCAACATCGCAATAATATAATGATATATAGATATCCCAGTAAAACTAGTCCTACCAAGTTAGAGGTGTTTAATCTTATTAATGAATCATTAGAATTACATGATGTTACAATGGATGATTTAATAGCGATTATTCCAATAACTAAAACACAGTATCCAACAATTAAATTAATTATTAAAAATACTCAAATAAGAGATTATATATATTCGAGTTTTATAAAAATGAAACAGCAAAACCTATCGAACGTGTGGAAAGAAACTCAAATTTCACAGGACCTTATTAAAAGATCTAGATTAAGACGTAAACAATTAATTCCTTTTTTAAGCGAGTTAAGGAAAGCAGGTAAATATCCAAAACTCCGAGGTGACACTATACTGTTGGGCAATTATTCTTTGACGTATAGCTATGTGTTGGAGGGGCTGGTATACTTGGATTCTTTTACCCCGTATTTTACTTCTGAGAACACTCCGCAATGACATATGATCAATTTAAATTCTCCTATTCAAGACTTACGTATTGTTGAGACTCAATTATTAAGTCCCTTGCGTGCAGCACATAATAATAATGAAAGTTTATACTGGATATAAGAATTTAAGAATGAAAATTATTAAAGCATTACTTCAGTTAAAAAATTATCTACATCAACGGTATTCAGTCAATATCGTTAAGCCAAAAATTTGTATTTCAATCTATTAAAATCTAAGAAATCAAATTACTATAAAAAAA